>NW_023397033.1:287713-475541 GCF_011125445.2 Fundulus heteroclitus | reverse complement strand
GGTACGGTACGCACCAAGTGGCAGGCGCCTTGCTAAATTTCTTCTGAAATTTTTCTAGTTAGGCGCCTGCCATAGCATTTGCAATGAGGAGGCAGTGCTGTGCGAAGCACAGCACTGCCTCCAATGCAAATGCATGGAGGCACCTATTACTATTCACCTCTAAACGGACTCTTTATTAGGCGCCTGCCTTGCATGTGCAATGAGGAGGCAGTGCTGTGCTAAGCACAGCACTGCCTCCCAATGCAAATGCATGGGCAGGGCCTATTACTATGCACCTCTAAACGGACTATATCTTATTCTTTATTATTCTTCCTTCACGATTAATGGGGCCCGAACCTTAGCGTGCACCCCCACAATATAGGCATCAAAACCTGTGGCTCGATCTCGAGATGTGTGCTACTACTTTTCTTGGGTTTTCGAGTTACCATGGCAACAAAATTAGCGAAAAACCAACCCCCAAAAAACCCATAATAATCAATGGAGTCGGGTAGAAAGAAAGCCTCAAAAAAGCCTCAAAATTACCATTTTCAACGCTGTACTGTGTTGTCATGCTTTCACCTACGAACACCGTTTAACTTCCAGTTTGTAGATATATCTGTGAACTACTCAGAAGTGAAAACGGCATGTGGATATTTTTTATCGTCTCTTCACAGTTACTTCTCAAAGCTCATGTCCAAAAATCAGCGAAATCATCGTTTACAATGAAAGTCAATGATGGAATTCTCCAACCGCTAGAGTGGGCCACTCTAGCTTTTTTAAAGATTTCAAAACTCCGAACAACTTGACCTTACTCACTCAATTTTCACTCTATGTAGACAAATTATACATCAAAACGTAGGTATTTTTGTCTGGATTCGGGAAATGTAACCCTCATTGGTGTGGCATTTATAGATTTTTCGCAAATCACCTCAGAGCGACACAAACCCGGAACCTCCCCCATTCATTTCCTATGGAGCGGTTTTGAAAAATGACGTCTGAAAATCCAAAACATCACATGTTTTCGCATCGTCACTATTCCTAAACCGTTTTATGTACAGGCATGAGACTTTCACACATGAATGTCCCAACCCTTCTGGCACTCAATAAAAAGGAATTTTGTGGATAACTGTTACGGTTTTTCCACAGGAACAATTTGTTCGGGAGTAGCGAATGTGCAAAATCCTGAAATCGCTTTGGAGCTGCATTTTCCCACATCATCCACTTTTTTACATCGTCGCTGTGCCTACACCGATTTTTGTAAAAATATGAAAATGAGCTACGTGGTCATCAAAGGCCTGCTGATACTCACATTGAAAGAATTATTTTGATATCTCTTATACTTTTTTAGCCAGAGCGATTTGTTCGGGACCATTTTCAGAGGATTTCTGAAATTTCATAAAAATGTCCTTTAGATCATAATTTTTTACGCCTTTATTAAACTTTTTCCAGCAAAAACCGATAGCAAGTCTTCTTCCCCTATCCGTTACGAAATAAACACAGAAAAAATTACGTCTCTACCATTTACGGTTCCGGAGAAATCGTGCGTTGTTCGAGGCAAAGTTCTCCATTATAATCCAATAGGCTGACTTGGACACAAAGTGTCTGCACTTCTTTTAGACTGGCCCGCTGCAGCTGTGTCAGTGAGTTTCCATGACGACGGAACTCTGAGGGCCAGTGGGAGACGTTCCATTGAGATACAATGGCAACTTTCATCGCTCACTGCAGTGGCTGTGATTAATGTAGGAATCTGAAATTCGCACAGTCACTTCCTCTTAACATTTTAAAATTTTCAAGTGACTTTCAGCCATGTGTCAGTTTTCTGTCCCATTTGGGATTTCACATGCTTTCCTATTGGGCCTTTGCTTCTAACAGGACCTGGCATGATGCCCAGACATGACCCACTTGGCCAATACAGCACCACCCACATGTGGGAAATGGCACTACACACCATTTTGGTCAAATGTTGAGTTCTGGGCCCAGATGTGGTGAGGCTGAATTTCTAAAGGAGGCCAATCTGTCCCATGAACTTTTGTCACGTTTGGTGACATTAAGTATTGGCACCCCTATTTGAGGCACTTCCCAGTACAGGATTTGGACAAAACTGAGAGAGTACAATCAACTGGTGATACTGAACACAATGTTGTTAGCGGCTAACAGTTAGCATGTTGCTAACCGGAAGTAGCTTTAGGAAGGTCTCACCAACTTCTGCTTCACAGAGTCTGTTCTTACATTAGAGAGAAAGCTCCACAAGAAATTTGGGCTACGTCGCATAAAGCATCTCCAAGCTATGAGGTGTCAAACATCCAATGTTTTTCAATGGGGGACCAAACCCCTTATGGTCCCAATACTGCATGAGCTTATATGGCGCTACAGTATAGCTCAGATGGAAAGTGCAGGCTTTGCATGCAAGAGGTCGTGGGTTCGAAACCCGCCGTAAGTGATTAAGATTTTTGTGTTATAATCCTCACAGTGTGTATATTAAAACATGTGTGCTGATCCCATGAAGTATTTTTTTGTACCACCCGCCAGTTTGAGTTACCATGGCAACGTTATAAACAATGATTTTCTCCCTATTTGAGGCTCATCCCAGTACAGGATTTGGACCAAACTAACAGAGTACACTCACCCAGTGATACCATACACAACCATGTTAGCGGCTAACGGTTAGCATGTTGCTAACCGGAAATAGCTATAAGAAGCTTGTACAAACTCCTTCTTGACAGATTTGGTGAATTTTAGGATTTTCTCCCTTTTTAGGCACTTCTTAGTACAGGATTTCAACCAAACTAACAGAGTAACATCACCTGGTGATACTGAACACAACCCTGCTAGCGGCTAACCGTTAGTATGTTGCTAACCAGAAGTAGCTTTGGGAAGGTCCTACCAACTGCTGCTTAGCCAGGGTTCTTCTGCCTTTACAGACAGAGAGAGGGCTGCAGCTGTCAGTGAGTCTCCATGACAACGCTGCTAGCAAGAGGCTCCTAGGAGGTCCATTGACTTAACATGGCACCTTTCAACGGCCGCTGCGAGGGCTGTGAAGACCGTAGGAACCTGAAATTCGCAGTGTTACTTCCTGTTGCTATTTCTGACAGTACGGTACGCACCAAGTGGCAGGCGCCTTGCTAAATTTCTTCAGAAATTTTTCTAGTTATTATTATTATTATTAGGCCCGAGCAGCGAAGCGCTGCGAAGGCCTATTGTATCTGTGTTGTTTAATTATTATTATTATTATTATTATTAATCTGCCACCCCAAAGAGGGGCCTTTTTGGGGGCTTTATCATACTCAAAAACTCACCAAACTTGGCGGATGCAAGAAGACTGTTTAAAAATTTTGTATTTTAAGGTCGTCACAAAAATCAAAACAAAAATGCCTCAATGGCGCCACCTAGCAAAAGGAAAGTCCCAAGAGCCAGCTTCTAGTGGAGGAGTTCAAGTATCTTGGGGTCTTGTTCACGAATGAGGGGAAGATGGAGCGGGAGATCGACAGGCGGATTGGTGTGACGTCTGCTGTGAAGCGGGCGCTGTACCGATCCGTTGTGGTGAAGAGAGAGCTGAGCCAAAAGGCCAAGCTCTCGATTTACCAGTCGATCTATGTTCGTACCCTCATCGATGGTCACGAGCTTTGGGTCGTGACCGAAAGAACGAGATCCCGGATACAAGCGGCCAAAATGAGTTTTCTCCATAGTGTGTCTGGGCTCTCCCTTAGAGATAGGGTGAGGAGCTCAGTCCTCCGGGGAGGACTCAGAGTACAGCCGCTGCTCCTTCACATTGAGAGGAGCCAGTTGAGGTGGCTCGGGCATCTGGTTAGGATGCCTCCTGGACGCATCCCTGGTGAGGTGTTCTGGGCACATCCCTCCGGGAGGAGGCCCAGGGGAAGACCCAGGACATGCTGGAGAGACTCTGCTGGCCTGGGAACGCTTTGGGATTCCCCCGGAGGAAGTGGCCCAAGTGGCTGGGGAGAGGAAGGTCTGGGCCTCCCTCTTGAAGCTGCTACACCCGCGACCTGACCCCGGATAAGCGGAAGACGATGGATGGATGGAAAAAGGAAAGTTTTAGGATTAGTCTTAAAAGTAGACAGGGTGTCTGCGTCATGGACCAAAACTGGGAGTTGGTTCCACTGGAGAGGAGCATGATAGCTAAAGGATCTGCCTACCATTCTGGTTTTACAGACTTTAGGAACCACCAGCAGACCTGCTTTCTGAGAGTGAAGTGGTCTGTTAGAAATTACTGAAGTTTGTACACAACATACACATGTGGAATATTGCTAACGTGTTACTTTAGCAATATTCCAATTGCTAAAGTGTTACTTTTACATTATTACTTTTGGGTGTGTATCCACCAATTTAACTGTCAAACTTTCATAAAAGCTGTCTTAATGCAAGAAATGAAACCCTTAAACACATGAAATAATTAACTTTAAATAACTAAAAAGGTTTTGTTAACTTTTCACATGAAGCTGGATTACCAGCTAGTAAGATACCTTTGATTAAATTTGTATACTAGTGTTTAAACCAGGGGTGTCAAATGTACAGCCTGCGGGCCGGATCTGGCCCACCAAACGATTTAGTCCGGCCCGGTGGCCAAATGCATTTTCATTATTCAACGGCTGTGTCTCCTCGGTGCATCGACCGATCTGCACCATATTTTTTGTGAGTCGTGGGGGAGCGCTGCCCAACGCATACGTGTGTTTTGCATGGTAGATGGGTGAGGAAAATGCATGACAGCTTCTGCGGTGGCTGGCGGCGGGAGGTGCGCGTACCCTAGCGGTGGCCCATAGGCCAGAGCGGCGCTTGGCTGCGAGGGCCGATCATCACCGCTTGCGGTTTTAATTAGGCCCGAGCAGCTAAGCGCTGCGAAGGCCTATTGTAACTGCAGATTTTATTATTATTAGGCCCGAGCAGCTAAGCGCTGCGAAGGCCTATTGTAACTGCAGATTTTATTATTATTATTATTATTATTAGGCCCGAGCAGCTAAGCGCTGCGAAGGCCTATTGTAACTGCAGATTTTATTATTATTATTATTATTATTATTATTATTATTATTTATTCTTGGGAATTGCCCGGTGGACGTGCACGTAAAATGCGTGACATTTTCTGCGGTGGCTGGCGGCAGGCGGTGCGCGTACCCCAGCGGTGCTTGGCTGCGAGGGCCGCTCATCGCCGCTTGCGGCTTTAATTAGGCCCGAGCAGCTAAGCGCTGCGAAGGCCTATTGTAACTGCAGATTTTATTATTATTATTATTATTATTATTAGGCCCGAGCAGCTAAGCGCTGCGAAGGCCTATTGTAACTGCAGATTTTATTATTATTATTATTATTATTAGGCCCGAGCAGCTAAGCGCTGCGAAGGCCTATTGTAACTGCAGATTTTATTATTATTATTATTATTATTATTATTATTTATTCTTGGGACTTTTGAAACGGCTTTTTGGAGGCCTAAACATGCATGAAAACTCACCAAACTTTGCCCAAAATTGTCCCCCGTGAGAAATCGCATGATTTTAGTGTAATTGAAAGCGGGCGTGGCAAACCCGCTCAACAGCGCCAACTAGAGTGAGTTGGGCCAAACCGTAACACGTAGAAAGCTGAATTTTTTTTCCTAGGTAGCTTTTTTAAAGTTATGAAAAAAAGTCTATTGTGGGTATGCTCTAAAACCCACAGGAAGCCTGCCATTTTGGGTCAAAGGGTAAAATATTGACGGTTTTTGCCTCAAACTTTAACGAACTAGTCCTAGGCATTTTAAGCTATCACTTTCAAATTTTTTCAGCGTGGAGATGAGACCTTGAGGGTTAAAAGTTATCAAAGGTTTTATGAAATATGCATATTTGCCTGAGCTGTCACATTGCAAAAATCAGGTTTGTGGAAAACCATTAAAAACGCATTAAATCAGTAAGCCCCAAGCCATGCTTTGTCTGAGAATTATGAAACTTGGTAAGCAGATGTAACTTCTCAGTCCCTACAAAAAAGTCTCTTGGACCAATTGTGTAAACCCTAAAGAAAGCCAATTAATTTTCATCAAAGATGTCATTTTGTCATAAAAACGGGTATTATTTTTGACCACAAGATGGCAGCATAATACTTTGAACCTCTGATTTACCCATGTCTATTCTTAATCACTCTTACTTTTATTTATCGACTCTTTAGCTTTCTTATCAGCCATTTAATTACCTTTCACTCCTATATGTGCAGGAACCCAAAGAAACACAGCTGATAACCCCATCATCTGAATATGATATAATATTTGTTGAATTACTAATAAGATATCTGGACGGCTTTCTGAATTATTTCTTTTTAAACTGATCAATGATGAACTTGAATCTGAACATATAACAGCTCTTAATGGTCTCATTTCCTCAATCCATTCTACAGCAACTAATAATGCAATCATTTCTGCCGTATAAACAGATATTCCTTCATTTAATTTCTTCCCTATATGCAGTTTAAACTCTGGAATTATTACACCTACTCCAGTTTGTCGTAATTGCTTTTTTGATGCATCCGTATACATTTTTACATTATTATAAAACTGTTCTATATATTCCTCCACTATTAAAGAATTACATATATACATTTTATCTCTATTTTTCTTTTCCAATATTGTTAAATCTACTATTGTTTCAGGTAAAATCCATGGTGGTGTTATTGATAATGGTACTGTTGGACTAATATTTCAATGATTTAATCCTAATTCTGTTGCTTTCTGAATAATTGTCCAACCAAATGACTTATTATGAACCTTCTTTTTCACTGCAGGAATGTAAGAGTCAATTAATTTTCATCAAAGATGTCATTTTGTCATAAAAACGGGTATTATTTTTGACCACAAGATGGCAGCATAATACTTTGAACCTCTGATTTACCCATGTCTATTCTTAATCACTCTTACTTTTATTTATCGACTCTTTAGCTTTCTTATCAGCCATTTAATTACCTTTCACTCCTATATGTGCAGGAACCCAAAGAAACACAGCTGATAACCCCATCATCTGAATATGATATAATATTTGTTGAATTACTAATAAGATATCTGGACGGCTTTCTGAATGATTTCTTTTTAAACTGATCAATGATGAACTTGAATCTGAACATATGACAGCTCTTAATGGTCTCACTTCCTCAATCCATTCTACAGCACCTAATAATGCAATCATTTCTGCCGTATAAACAGATATTCCTTCATTTAATTTCTTCCCTATATGCAGTTTAAACTCTGGAATTATTACACCTACTCCAGTTTGTCCTAATTGATTTTTTTGATTCATCCGTATACATTTTTACATAATTATAAAACTGTTCTATATATTCCTCCACTATTAAAGAATTACATATATACATTTTATCTCTATTTTTCTTTTCCAATATTGTTAAATCTACTATTGATTCAGGTAAGATCCAGGGTGGTGTTATTGATAATGGTACTGTTGGACTAATATTTCAATGATTTAATCCTAATTCTCTTGCTTTCTGAATAATTGTCCAACCAAATGACTTATTATGAACCTTCTTTTTCACTGCAGGAATGTAAAAGTCAATTAATTTTCATCAAAGATGTCATTTTGTCATAAAAACGGGTATTATTTTTGACCACAAGATGGCAGCATAATACTTTGAACCTCTGATTTACCCATGTCTATTCTTAATCACTCTTACTTTTATTTATCGACTCTTTAGCTTTCTTATCAGCCATTTAATTACCTTTCACTCCTATATGTGCAGGAACCCAAAGAAACACAGCTGATAACCCCATCATCTGAATATGATATAATATTTGTTGAATTACTAATAAGATATCTGGACGGCTTTCTGAATGATTTCTTTTTAAACTGATCAATGATGAACTTGAATCTGAACATATGACAGCTCTTAATGGTCTCACCTCCTCAATCCATTCTACAGCACCTAATAATGCAATCATTTAGTAAATTAGCCCAATAGTTTAGAGATAACTGAATTCTTCTCAATGTCGGGAAGTCTGAACAACAACTCTTAATGCATCACGTGACTTTTGGCACAAATTTACCGCAGCGTGGGTGGGATTGTTTCTTAGTCGAGCAGAGGCTGTTTTGTGTGTGCAGAGACCATTTTGTACTGGAGGAAAACTTATAAATGATATTTTGAGTGCAAGGTTGGCGGACAGTTTGCAAAACAATTTCTTTTGTGTGAAACACATCTTTTTGTGTGCAAAACAAGTTTTATTTGTGTGCAACACCTTTTCTGTTTACAACCTTTTGGCAGGAAACTATCTCCATAACTCTTGCTGCACCATTTTGGATCAGCTGAAGACTTTGAACTGCATTTCAACCAGTAAAGTAATGTTTAAACCAGGGGTGTCAAACGTACGGCCCGCCAAACGATTTGGTCCGGCCCGGTGGCCAAATGCAATATCATTATTCAACGGCTGTATCTCCTTGCTGCATCAACCGATCTGCACCTGATTTCACTGCCGAACGGGTTCGTGTGAATTGCCCGGTGGACGTGCGCGTAAAATGCGTGACATTGTCTGCGGTGGCTGGCGGCAGGCGGTGCGCGTACCCCAGCGGTGCTTGGCTGCGAGGGCCGCTCATCGCCGCTTGCGGCTTTAATTATTATTATTATTTATTCTTGGGACTTTTGAAACGGCTTTTTGGAGGCCTAAACATGCATGAAAACTCACCAAACTTTGCCCAAAATTGTCCCCCGTGAGAAATCGCATGATTTTAGTGTAATTGAAAGCGGGCGTGGCAAACCCGCTCAACAGCGCCAACTAGAGTGAGTTGGGCCAAACCGTAACACGTAGAAAGCTGAAATTTTTTACCTAGGTAGCTTTTTTAAAGTTATGAAAAAAAGTCTATTGTGGGTATGCTCTAAAACCCACAGGAAGCCTGCCATTTTGGGTCAAAGGGTAAAATATTGACGGTTTTTGCCTCGAACTTTAACGAACTAGTCCTAGGCATTTTAAGTTATCACTTTCAAATTTTTTCAGCGTGGAGATGAGACCTTGAGGGTTAAAAGTTATCAAAGGTTTTATGAAATATGCATATTTGCCTGAGCTGTCGCATTGCAAAAATCAGGTTTGTGGAAAACCATTAAAAACGCATTAAATCAGTAAGCCCCAAGCCATGCTTTGTCTGAGAATTATGAAACTCGGTAAGCAGATGTAACTTCTCAGTCCCTACAAAAAAGTCTCTTGGACCAATTGTGTAAACCCTAAAGAAAGTCAATTAATTTTCATCAAAGATGTCATTTTGTCATAAAAACGGGTATTATTTTTGACCACAAGATGGCAGCATAATACTTTGAACCTCTGATTTACCCATGTCTATTCTTAATCACTCTTACTTTTATTTATCGACTCTTTAGCTTTCTTATCAGCCATTTAATTACCTTTCACTCCTATATGTGCAGGAACCCAAAGAAACACTGCTGATAACCCCATCATCTGAATATGATATAATATTTGTTGAATTACTAATAAGATATCTGGACGGCTTTCTGAATGATTTCTTTTTAAACTGATCAATGATGAACTTGAATCTGAACATATGACAGCTCTTAATGGTCTCACTTCCTCAATCCATTCTACAGCAACTAATAATGCAATCATTTCTGCCGTATAAACAGATATTCCTTCATTTAATTTCTTCCCTATATGCAGTTTAAACTCTGGAATTATTACACCTACTCCAGTTTGTCGTAATTGCTTTTTTGATGCATCTGTATACATTTTACATTATTATAAAACTGTTCTATATATTCCTCCACTATTATAGAATTACACATATACATTTTATCTTTATTTTTCTTTTCCAATATTGTTAAATCTACTATTGTTTCAGGTAAAATCCATGGTGGTGTTATTGATAATGGTACTGTTGGACTAATATTTAAATGATTTAATCCTAATTCTGTAGCTTTCTGAATAATTGTCCAACCTTATTATGAACCCTTTCTTTTTCACTGCAGGAATGTAACATTCATAGCCAACTAAACATCTCAATATATTAAGTATCCTTTTACATTTTTCAATAACCTTATCTATGTGCACTTTCCAGGATAGTTTTTTTTTTACCAAACCATACTCCTAAGAATTTAAATTGCTTTACTCTCTCTAGATCTTTGTTCTGCCCTGAATATGTTTAATATGTTTAAAAGACATTTAAAAACTACTTTGAAATGTTAATATACCGTTCTCTGTTTTAAATGAATTTGCGGTGCTTTTATGTTGAAAATCTTCCGAACCGGAAGTAGGAAGTAAAGACGCAAACAAGAGGAAGAGAGCGTGTGTGCATCGTCTCAGGGCAGCAACAATGCAGTTAATCTCTCCGAAAGCAATGGTTGTAAGTGTTGCTCATTGTTTACAGATTCGATAAGATATGTTAATATCTTTTATGGTTATTTTGTGTATAAAAGCAACGGTAAAATGTCGTGGTCTGTGTGACAGCAGAGTGTGTGTGTTTACTTGCTAATTTGCCGCTTTTCTAGCCGGCTGTGAAAATACCTGTTGAGTTAATATTAAGCAGCTGATACTTTGATACGTTAATACTGATATTTACATGGCTGTTTATTAAGCCATTTTTTTGTATCTTTCTTTTCTAGTTTTACACTGGATTCAAAGCAGTCAGAAATGCTGACTAAATGTGTAAGAAGATAATAAAGGAGCAAGCCGCTCACTTCCTGCCTCTTGAATAAGGAGTTTGGCTGGCTGTTTATCTGTGTTCATGCAAGAGCAAAACACATAGAGAGAACAGTACAATCTTGATTATATAACTTCAGTTGTACTTCTTGATTTCTTTTCTGAGTAAAAAGCAATACTTTTGTTTTATCTACCGAAAATTTAAAACTCCATTTGTAAGACCATTGTTCAATCTTATGAATTGCTTTTTGGACTTTCCCTACAATAAATTTAACATTCCTTCTACGTTTCCAAATAGCTCCGTCATCAGCAAACAATGAACAACCCAATTCATTTTCTATTTCTTTAAGTGCATCATTTATCATAACTGAAAATAATAAAGGACTGATAATACTGCCTTGTGTGGTTCTTTTTAATTTCTCCCTGAAAGACTCTTACCAACTCTTACCTGTATTATCCATTCTGGCCTCTGGAAATAAAGTTAAAAATCTTGGTGTTGTCTTCTACCAAGACATGTCATTTAAATCCCAAATTAAACAGGTTTCCAGAGTTTCCTTTTTTTCACCTCAGGAATATCGCCAAAATTAGAAACATTCTGTCCAGGGGTGACGCTGAAAAACTGGTCCATGCATTTGTTACTTCAAGGCTGGACTATTGTAATTCTTTACTATCAGGAAGTCCACAAAATGCAGTTCGAAGTCTTCAGCTGATCCAAAATGCTGCAGCAAGAGTTCTGATGAAAATCAACAAGAGGGATCATATTTCTCCAATTTTAGCTTCCCTTCATTGGCTTCCTGTTATATCAAGAATAGAATTTAAGCTTATAGTTAGAGTGGCTCATGTTACCCTGAGCTACATCTGTAGTTATGCTGCTATAGGCTTAGGCTGCTGGAGGACATCGGGGCCTATTTCTCTCACTCTACTGATTTCTACTGTTCTCCAGTCTACTGTTCTCCAGTTTTGCATTGCATTACATTGAAATGACTGTTGTCATTTCAGCTTGTAACTTTTTGTTCTCTCTCTTTTTTCTTCATAGTAGGTACACCTGGTCTGACGTTCTGTTAACTGTGACATCATCCAGGGAAGACAGATCACCACTATTACCATCTAATGTATAACAGATCACTGGATCAATGTGTGCTTCTGTGCTTTTTTGTCTGTCTTGTTGTGTCTCTGCTCTGTCTTCTGTAACCCCCAGTCGGTCGAGGCAGATGACCGTTCATACTGAGCCTGGTTCAGACCCGGCGGCATGGGCGGGCATTGGGGGGCCGTGCCCGCCCTGTGAGCCAGCTGTGCCCGCCCTGGACTGGAAGCTGTCTTTTGTTTTTATATATATACCTCGGAGTGGCCATCGTTCTATTAGTACTATCTTTGATGTGTCAATCATACAATTTAACCAATCAAATCAACGACTGAAGGCAACATGCTAGCCAATCACAGATGGAGTGGGGCGGGACACTGAGTTATAGCTTTCAGTCGCCGACGCGGTGTTCGGCTGTGGTCACCGTCGGTGTCGGTAGAGCGGGATGGAAATTTGGTTTGATTATCAAACAATTACAAGAAGTGACAACGAAGCAGACAAGAGCGAGCTGGAAGCAGCGCGATTAATTACTGTTTGAAATGTCAGCACTGAAGTCTGAAGTGGAGTAAACATTGACGCTAGGAGGGTTAGCTACGACAGTTAGCAGCACCAGGAGCAGATCTACTGCCAAACTGGAGAAACTTGGGTTACTTGCAGACAGAAGGGAACGCTGATTTGTTCTGCTCCTTGCGCTCCATATCTGCTGTAATTACAGAACCTCTTTTAGTGTGATTTTTTACTTCAGTCAGTGTTCAGCCTGATCTCATGCTAATAAGCGTGTAGCTTATGCTGGACTTTGAGTCAAGACACAGCACTACAGGTTACCCTATCTCACTGATAGTTTCCAGTAACCCAACATAAAACCTGCCCAACTTAAAAGAAAAAAAAAAAGCCCAAATCTCAAACTCTCAAGTTAAAAGCACATAACTATTAAACACATAAGAACTATTAAACATAAGAATATGCCATTAGCACACAACTGCACTGAAGCAAAGAAAAAAACTGTGCATACGGCCTCCGAACAAAATATGCAATCAGACAACCAAATAACACACATGATCTCTTTAACAATCATGATATATCAACCGGAAATAAATTATTTATAAATAGCTTCCCAACATGAGTTGTAAATTTACCTTAATATAAACTTAATTTCTCTCAGTATAGGTCCATTAAACATATCTCTTACACGCAGTCATGAAATATTTTTAAGTTGATAAGTAGAACTCAACCCCTCCTGGGCGTTTACACTGACCAAACACTTGATTAACCATTATTCTTTTCTTGTTTTATCATACCAATCAATATTATTCATTATAACTACTATTCAATGATGATGTCAGATTGACAGATTCGACTTATTTAAAAAATAAATTGACCAGTATGAGTTGTAGGAGATGGCATTTTATTAAAATGTTTTGGTTTGCTGTCTGACGTTGACAACTATTTTGATATATTTTGTTAGTAATTCTTTCTAAAAGCCCAACAAATGTTATGAAAAGCTTCCCAATTTTTTTACAACCTGCCCATTAACTATTTTTGTTCCAGCTAATTAGAACAAAAATTAGGCTTTTGTGTTAAAAAGCCTAATTGGTTGGAAGCCTGCCTAATTTGACAAAACTGACTACACTATTGCTATATATATATATATATATATATATATATATATATATATATATATATATATATATATATATATAAGTGTGCCCCCCTAAAAAAATGGAATGCCCCCCCCTGTGATTTGTTTCTGCAGCCGGGTCTGGCCTGGTTCTGCTGGAGGTTTTTCCTTTCTGCTAATGGGTGGTTTTTCTTTCCACTGACGCTTCATGCTTGCTCAGTATGAGGGATTTTTGCAAAGCCATGGACAATGCAGACGACTCCCCCTGTAGCACTGCACTTCTCCAGGAGTGAATGCTGCTTGTTGGGACTTTGATGCAATCAACTGGTTTCCTTATATAGGAAATTTTTGACCAATCTGTATAATATGATTGATTTTGACTTTGTAAAGTGCTTCGAGATGACATGTTTATGAATTGGCGTTATATAAATAAAATTGAATTGAATTGTTAAAAAGTTCTCTATCCAATGATAAATTCTTCCACAAATTCACATTTTCCTCAATTTGATCAATAATCCCTCTTTCCACATCATATCTTAAGCCTTTTCTATATCTAAGAACACTGCCAAAACACTTTCTTTATTAACTTTTGCTGTTAGTACCTCATGTTGTAAACACACAATTGGATCCATAGTATTCCTTCCTCTTCTGAAACTGCTTTGATAATTTGATAAGTACCCTTTTGATTCAACAAAATAAATTAATCTTTCAATTACCATTTTCTCCATAATTTTACTTAAACATGATGTTAAAGCAATAGGTCTATAATTTTCTGGTTTTGAGCTATCTTTACCCGTTTTTGGAATTGGAACCACAATAGCCTCTTTCCAACTTCTAGGTCATTTCTCATTTTCTATTATAAATGTCTAATAATATTAATTTTGAGTATTCACTTAGCTTATTTATCATTATATACCATATTTGATCACTCCCTGGGGTTGACATCTTAACTTTCCTCATGGCTCGTCTTAACTCCGCTATAGAAAAATCGATTTTAATAATACTATTTCCTTCTTCTCTGTTTATCATATGTCCTTTTTCCAATAAAGTTATAGCTCTATCCTTTTTCTACTCTTCACTTATATTATTGGAACTATGTATTTGTACAAATGTTTGTGACAACATTGTTGCTTTTTCTTCATTAATACCTGCCGTTGTTCTATCACTAACTAAAACTGGATAACTATAATTCCTTTTAATACCATTCATTCGTTTAATCATTTTCCATACTTTCCCTATATCTGTTTCTCTTCCTAATGAATTACAATAATTTCTCCAATATTCTCTTTTTGTATTTCTTATAACTCTTTTTACTATAGCTTGCATCTTCTTGTATTCAATTAAATTTTGAAAATTCTGATTTCTTTTTAGAATTTTAAAAGCTTTATTTCGGGATTTAATAGCCTGGTCACATTCTATTGTCCACCATGGAATTATCTTCATTTTATGTATCCCTCCTTTCTTTGGAACTGACTGTTGAACAGCTTCTATGATTGAACTACAAAAGATTTTGTTTAATGAATCAATACCAAGATTCATGTCAATTTCCTTAATTTTATCTTCACTTATTTCCTTATATTTCTCCCAATCTGCTCTACTAAATTACCAGTTACATAATCTTTCACACCCTCCATATGTTGCCCTATGTTCCCCACCACAATTACAGCATTTATCCTGAACATTTTCACCACATTCTTGTATTTTGTGGTCCCCTCCACATTTTAAACATCTCTGTTTGCCCCTGCACACTGCAGCAAATGTGACCATACCTCTGACACTTGAAACACCGAAGTGGAGGTGGAACATAAAGCCTAACTGAATAACACAAGAAACCCACTTTGACTCTATCTGGAACTTCTGGAGTAGAAAATTCCAGAAGCACAGATAAGCTGTCAACTCGCTCATCATTAACTGTTTTCTGCAATCTCTTTATATCCTTGACTTCAACATGATTTTATGTTTTAATTTCTCTAGATCTTCATTAACTGGAATTCCATAAATAACTCCTCGGGATCCTTTCTTTTCTCCCAATACTCTTTTACTTTCCACTCTTTTCTTTCCAATACTCTCAACACTCATTGCTTTCCTTTTTTGTTCTTCCAATTTACAAACATTTAACAAGCTTCCATCTCTCAGCGTTTTAGCCATTTCAACTTCCTCTATTTTCTTTTTTGTTTCCTTAGAAACTATTTTTGGGCTCAGAGCAATATTTTCATCGTCCTTTTTGAATTTTAATGTTATCTTCACCTCCTCTTTCATGATCTTTTCAAAGTCTTCAGCTGATCCAAAATGCTGCAGCAAGAGTTCTGATGAAAATCAACAAGAGGGATCATATTTCTCCAATTTTAGCTTCCCTTAATTGGCTTCCTGTTAAATCAAGAATAGAATTTAAAATTCTTCTAACGTAAAAAGCCCTTAATAATCAAGCTCCATCATATATCAGAGCTCTGATTACCCCGTATGTTCCTAACAGAGCACTTCGCTCTCAGACTGCAGGTCTGCTGGTGGTTCCTAGAGTCTCTAAAAGTAGAATGGGAGGCAGATCCTTTAGCTATCAGGCTCCTCTCCTGTGGAACCAACTCCCAGTTTTGGTCCGTGAGGCAGACACCTTGTCTACTTTTAAGACTAATCTTAAAACTTTCCTTTTTGACAAAGCTGATAGTTAGAGTGGCTCATGTTACCCTGAGCTACAGCTATAGTTGTGCTGCTATAGGCTTAGGCTACTGGAGGACATCAGGGTATATTTTTATCACTCTACTGATTTCTACTGTTCTCCAGTCTACTGTTCTCCAGTTTTTCATTCCATTACATTGAAATGACAGTTGACATTTCAGCTTTTAACTTTTTGTTCTCTCTCTTTTTTCTTCATAGTAGGTACACCTGGTCTGACGTAAATAAAATTGAATTGAATCTTTTTATGCACACCCTTGCTTCCATCATCTGTACTGTCGTCTTCAAGATTTCTTTTGTCTCCTGAATTCCCAGAACCTCTGCCTGCTTCACTACTTTTGAATTTTCCACTTCCCCTGTAACTAGCAACTGGCGTTCAACTATCCGTATCCATATCACTATGTAGTTCTTCCTCATCCTCTACAACCTGAGCCGCCATCCTGATCCAGTCACAAACTTGCTTATGCCTACCGCCAACCTTTTCCTTCTTCCTTCAGATAGATTTCTCTGACGAAGCAACACACGCACCTGTTTCCAACCAGCCTGTCACTCAGTCTCCTACCCGAGAGCGTCCTGTCTGCTCATATGTTTTTGTGTGCAAAACAAGTTTTATTTGTGTGCAACACCTTTTTTGTGTACAACCTTTTGGCAGGAAACTATCTCCATAACTCTTGCTGCAGCATTTTGGATCAGCTGAAGACTTTGAACTGCATTTCAACCAGTAAACTCATGTTTAAACCAGGGGTCTCAAACGTACGGCCTGCCCAACGATTTAGTCCAGCCCGTAGCCAAATGCATTATCATTATTCAACGGCTGTATCTCCTCGCTGCATCGACCGATCTGCACCTGATTTTTTGTGAGTTGTGGGGGAGCGCTGCCAAACGGGTTCGTGTGAATCGCCCGCTGGACGGGAAGGGACATTGCGTGACAGCTTCTGCGGTGGCTGGCGGCAGGCGGTGCGTGTACCCCAGCAGTGCTTGGCTGCGAGGGCCGCTCATCGCCGCTTGCGGATTTAATTATTATTATTATTTATTCTTGGGACTTTTGAAACGGCTTTTTGGAGGCCTAAACATGCATGAAAACTCACCAAACTTTGCCCAAAATTGTCCCCCGTGAGAAATCGCATGATTTTAGTGTAATTGAAAGCGGGCGTGGCAAACCCGCTCAACAGCGCCAACTAGAGTGAGTTGGGCCAAACCGTAACACGTAGAAAGCTGAAGTTTTTTACCTAGGTAGCTTTTTTAAAGTTATGAAAAAAAGTCTATTGTGGGTATGCTCTAAAACCCACAGGAAGCCTGCCATTTTGGGTCAAAGGGTAAAATATTGACGGTTTTTGCCTCGAACTTTAACGAACTAGTCCTAGGCATTTTAAGCTATCACTTTCAAATTTTTTCAGCGGGGAGATGAGACCTTGAGGGTTAAAAGTTATCAAAGGTTTTATGAAATATGCATATTTGCCTGAGCTGTCACATTGCAAAAATCAGGTTTGTGGAAAACCATTAAAAACGCATTAAATCAGTAAGCCCCAAGCCATGCTTTGTCTGAGAATTATGAAACTTGGTAAGCAGATGTAACTTCTCAGTCCCTACAAAAAAGTCTCTTGGACCAATTGTGTAAACCCTAAAGAAAGTCAATTAATTTTCATCAAAGATGTCATTTTGTCATAAAAACGGGTATTATTTTTGACCACAAGATGGCAGCATAATACTTTGAACCTCTGATTTACCCATGTCTATTCTTAATCACTCTTACTTTTATTTATCGACTCTTTAGCTTTCTTATCAGCCATTTAATTACCTTTCACTCCTATATGTGCAGGAACCCAAAGAAACACAGCTGATAACCCCATCATCTGAATATGATATAATATTTGTTGAATTACTAATAAGATATCTGGACGGCTTTCTGAATGATTTCTTTTTAAACGGATCAATGATGAACTTGAATCTGAACATATGACAGCTCTTAATGGTCTCACCTCCTCAATCCATTCTACAGCACCTAATAATGCAATCATTTAGTAAATTAGCCCAATAGTTTAGAGATAACTGAATTCTTCTCAATGTCGGGAAGTCTGAACAACAACTCTTAATGCATCACGTGACTTTTGGCACAAATTTACCGCAGCGTGGGTGGGATTGTTTCTTAGTCGAGCAGAGGCTGTTTTGTGTGTGCAGAGACCATTTTGTACTGGAGGAAAACTTATAAATGATATTTTGAGTGCAAGGTTGGCGGACAGTTTGCAAAACAATTTCTTTTGTGTGAAACACATCTTTTTGTGTGCAAAACAAGTTTTATTTGTGTGCAACACCTTTTCTGTTTACAACCTTTTGGCAGGAAACTATCTCCATAACTCTTGCTGCAGCATTTTGGATCAGCTGAAGACTTTGAACTGCATTTCAACCAGTAAAGTAATGTTTAAACCAGGGGTGTCAAACGTACGGCCCGCCAAACGATTTGGTCCGGCCCGATGGCCAAATGCAATATCATTATTCAACGGCTGTATCTCCTTGCTGCATCAACCGATCTGCACCTGATTTCACTGCCGAACGGGTTCGTGTGAATTGCCCGGTGGACGTGCACGTAAAATGCGTGACATTTTCTGCGGTGGCTGGCGGCAGGCGGTGCGCGTACCCCAGCGGTGCTTGGCTGCGAGGGCCGCTCATCGCCGCTTGCGGCTTTAATTATTATTATTATTTATTCTTGGGACTTTTGAAACGGCTTTTTGGAGGCCTAAACATGCATGAAAACTCACCAAACTTTGCCCAAAATTGTCCCCCGTGAGAAATCGCATGATTTTAGTGTAATTGAAAGCGGGCGTGGCAAACCCGCTCAACAGCGCCAACTAGAGTGAGTTGGGCCAAACCGTAACACGTAGAAAGCTGAAATTTTTTACCTAGGTAGCTTTCTTAAAGTTATGAAAAAAAGTCTATTGTGGGTATGCTCTAAAACCCACAGGAAGCCTGCCATTTTGGGTCAAAGGGTAAAATATTGACGGTTTTTGCCTCAAACTTTAACGAACTAGTCCTAGGCATTTTAAGCTATCACTTTCAAATTTTTTCAGCGTGGAGATGAGACCTTGAGGGTTAAAAGTTATCAAAGGTTTTATGAAATATGCATATTTGCCTGAGCTGTCACATTGCAAAAATCAGGTTTGTGGAAAACCATTAAAAACGCATTAAATCAGTAAGCCCCAAGCCATGCTTTGTCTGAGAATTATGAAACTTGGTAAGCAGATGTAACTTCTCAGTCCCTACAAAAAAGTCTCTTGGACCAATTGTGTAAACCCTAAAGAAAGTCAATTAATTTTCATCAAAGATGTCATTTTGTCATAAAAACGGGTATTATTTTTGACCACAAGATGGCAGCATAATACTTTGAACCTCTGATTTACCCATGTCTATTCTTAATCACTCTTACTTTTATTTATCGACTCTTTAGCTTTCTTATCAGCCATTTAATTACCTTTCATTCCTATATGTGCAGGAACCCAAAGAAACACAGCTGATAACCCCATCATCTGAATATGATATAATATTTGTTGAATTACTAATAAGATATCTGGACGGCTTTCTGAATGATTTCTTTTTAAACTGATCAATGATGAACTTGAATCTGAACATATGACAGCTCTTAATGGTCTCACTTCCTCAATCCATTCTACAGCAACTAATAATGCAATCATTTCTGCCGTATAAACAGATATTCCTTCATTTAATTTCTTCCCTATATGCAGTTTAAACTCTGGAATTATTACACCTACTCCAGTTTGTCCTAATTGATTTTTTTGATTCATCCGTATACATTTTTACATTATTATAAAACTGTTCTATATATTCCTCCACTATTATAGAATTACACATATACATTTTATCTCTATTTTTCTTTTCCAATATTGTTAAATCTACTATTGTTTCAGGTAAAATCCATGGTGGTGTTATTGATAATGGTACTGTTGGACTAATATTTCAATGATTTAATCCTACTTTCTGAATAATTGTCCAACCAAATGACTTATTATGAACCTTCTTTTTCACTGCAGGAATGTAAAGTTACCTTTGTAGGATGGATTTGATCGTGTCCTTGCAAATTAACCCAGTAATTTAATGACAGTTGTATTCTTCTCAGTCCTAACGGCATTTCACCCACTTCCACCTGTAAAGCTGATGTTGAAGTTGTCCTTATTGCTCCTGTTATTAAGTGCAATGCTTGATATTGTATGATATCCATTTTAAGTACTGTCTCCGATGCTGATCCATACACTATACTTCCATAATCAATTGTAGATCTAATTAGATTTATATAAACTAATCTTATAGCTTTCCTATCTGATCATTCATACCCAATTAAACATCTCAATATATTAAGTATCTTTTTACATTTTTCAAAAACCTTATCTATGTGCACTTCCCAGGATAGTTTTTCATCAAACCATACTCCTAAGAATTTTAATTGCTTTACTCTCTCTAGATCTTTGTTCTGCCCCGAATATGTTTAAAAGACATTTAAAAACTACTTTGAAATGTTAATATACCGTTCTCTATTTTATATGTATTTGCGGTGCTTTTATGTTGAAAATCTTCCGAACCGGAAGTAGGAAGTAAAGACGCAAACAATAGAAAAGCGTGTGTGCAGAGTTGGTGAATAGGTTGGATTTGGAGCGGCGCGGAAAACAAAACATAAACTATATCGGATTTGGAAAAGGCGGATTTTGGCATAAACTGGTATGTGAATGGTTCTGGTGGAAATGGAGGTAGAAATTGAGGAATGTATTGGATTTAGAAGGGTGGACGCCAGTGGGGAGAGGAAGAGGACGTTTGATTTGTTTGACTAAAGAGCATCACTGGACTGCTGTAGCAAAAGTTTTACCTGAAAACAAGTGTTTTTTTGGGAACAAGCTGTATAAAGAATCTTTATTCCTCTGGAGTTTGTGCGGCCAATGAGGTACGGTTTTATTGTTTTGCTTGTCTTTATTCATGTAAACCATTATATTCTAATTCGGATTTCTGTTTCCTCTTAGTTCTGACGGCATTTTAAGGTCATTTTCTAAGACATGTAAAGACATGTTGTCCGCAATACTGGTCTGTTGAAACCAAAAGAACGACGTTGAGCCTTGATTAACTCGGGAGGAGTAACAGCCAGAACTCACGCCTGCTTCGGGCTGGAGAAGGAGCAGAGGTTGCAGCTGCTGCAGAGCCGACAACGAGCAGCTCGTTAATGGGTTACGTCGCTCTATAGCATCAGGGAAAGGCCGACTGCACACAGGAATTAGCCAAACCAGAAGCAGCTGTTGTCCGGGAGTGCAGCGGGCTTAATTTGCCACCAAGTAACACGTTTAAATTAAGTTAAATGTGAAGAGGTGAATTAACCTTGCTAAGCTTTAAGGGACTCAATAAGTGCTTGAAGGGTAACATGCTGCAGTATACATACAAGTCAGGTGTACACATGTTAAAAGTTAAACTCAAGTTAAGAAAAATATATACATTTTGTTTTATCTCATTCAAGGAAGTTGATTCCAGCTAACTTAAGACAGATACAGGTGTTTTTTGTTTGTTGGTTTTATTAAGGGTAACCAAGGTACCGAAAAGGGAAGTTTTGTGATTTGGTTTTACATGGAAATAGTTTCTGTCTTGTAATAGTTGAAAGATTTATTATTCAGATTAAGGTGTTTGTAACTGCACAATTAAGTTGATCTTTAACTAGAGAAATAATTTAAGTTTATGAACACATTTAAAGGGTGTGTGTTTAAATTAGGCTAAATCTACATACTTCTAATGCAAAGATAATTAAGCTAAAGTTAAACAATAAACCCCAAAGGATCTAAACAAAATGGACAATGACATGGCCATGCAGGAAGACTGTGACCACAAGTGAAGCTTTTTCAGTAGAAGGCTTTAGGAAAAGTGCAAGACAGAAAAAACTCCATGAAAAGGGTCAAGTGCTGCGTGAAGAAAAGATGAACAGACTTCATTCTCGTTTCAAGCTCAGTTATGACAAATGGAAAACTGCTGCTAAACAAGCCAAAAGAGCTCTTGATGCATCTATAAAAACAAGTTTGCACAGAAGCTGGTTCTTTGTGCACTTCAACAACTTCCCAAAGGTCCAAACAGTCAAGTAGTGACTCAAGCCACTCAAGTAAGCTGTCTGTCAAAAGGCAAGAAGCAGCAGCAGAACTGCTGCTTCTTGCAGCAGTTCTGCTGCTATAACTCTTTACTATATATATGCTTCCGATCGGTAAAATTATCACAGCATGGGATTAATTTCCACTGTTATGCTGATGACACTCAGCTATATTTATCAATAAATCCTGATGAATCCAATCAATTACTTCGACTGCAGTCATGTCTTGATGACATCAAAAGCTGGATGACTAAATTTCCTGCATCTAAATTCTGACAAGACCGAAGTTGTAATCTTTGGGCCAGAGTCCTCAAGAAATAAACTTCTTAACCAATCACTTAATCTGGGTGGCATTAACTTGGCCTCTGGTAATAAAGTAAAAAACCTTGGTGTTATTTTTGACCAAGACATGTCATTTAAATCCCATATTAAACAGGTTTCCAGAGTTTCCTTTTTTCACCTCCGGAATATCGCCAAAATTTGAAACATTCTCTCCAGGAGTGATGCTGAAAAACTAGTCCATGCATTTGTTACTTCAAGGCTGGACTATTGTAATTCTTTACTATCAGGAAGTCCACAAAATGCAGTTCAAAGTCTTCAGCTGATCCAAAATGCTGCAGCAAGAGTTCTGATGAAAATCAACAAGAGGGATAATATTTCTCCTATTTTAGCTTCCCTTCATTGGCTTCCTGTAAAATCAAGAATAGAATTTAAAATTCTTCTTCTAACGTATAAAGCCCTTAATAATCAAGCTCCATCATATATCAGAGCTCTGATTACCCCGTATGTTCCTAACAGAGCACTTCGCTCTCAGACTGCAGGTCTGCTGGTGGTTCCTAGAGTCTCTAAAAGTAGAATGGGAGGCAGATCCTTTGGTTATCAGGCTCCTCTCCTGTGGAACCAACTCCAAGTTTTGGTCCGTGAGGCAGACACCCTGTCTACTTTTAAGACTAATCTTAAAACTTTCCTTTTTGACAATGATTATAACTAGAGTGGCTCATGTTACTCTGAGCTACCTTTATAGTTTTACTGCTATAGGCTTAGGCTACTGGAGGACATCAGGATCTAATTTTCTCACTCTATAGAGTTCTACTGTTCTTCAATTATGCATTACGTGTTGTCATTTCTGCTTTAACTTTCTGTTCTCTCTCTTTTTTTTTCTTCATAGTAGGTACACCTGGTCTGGCATTCTGTTAACTGTGACATCATCCAGTGAAGACGGCTCACCCGCTATTACCATCTAATGTAGAACAGATTACTGGATCAATGTGTGCTTTTGTGCTTGTTTGTCTCTCTTGTTGTGTCTCTGCTCTGTCTTCTGTAACCCCAGTCGGTCGAGGCAGATGACCGTTCATACTGAGCCCGGTCCTGCCGGAGGTTTTCCTTCCCGTTAATGGGGAGTTTTTCTTCCCACTGTCACTTCATGCTTGCTCAGTATGAGGGATTGCTGCAAAGCCATGGACAATGCAGACGACTCTCCCTGTAGCTCTACGCTTCCCCAGGAGTGAATGCTGCTTGTCGGGACTTTGATGCAATCAACTGGTTTTCTCATATAGGAACATTTTTGACCAATCTGTATAATCTGACCCAATCTGTATAATATGATTGAACTTGACTTTGTAAAGTGCCTCGAGATGACATGTTTCATGAATTGGCGCTATATAAATAAAATTGAATTGAATTGAACTGGCTGCCATGGAAGCAAGCTTCCTGATTGGCTTACAGCAAGATGGAATAGGAAAGTTATTCAGATTGAAGAGGAGTGTGGTTCATTTCCAACATTTAGTAACTTTGTTGACTTTGTCACAAGAGAGGCAAAAATAGCATGTAACCCAGTGACGTCGCTACATGCGCTTAAAGCAAATGCTTCAGAGAAAACAAAGCTCATAAAGGCTAGCAGTGTTGGGGCAAACGCATTTGCAAGCAGCACAGAAGAGAAAACAGAAACAAACAAATGTGTATTCTGTGGGAGATTAAATCACAACATTCAGACATGTCAAAATTTCATGGAAAAGACAATCACTGAAAGAGTGAAGTTTGTAAAATTAAAGGGACTGTGTTTTAGATGTCTCTGCTATGGACATCAATCCAAGAAAAGAGAAGTATCTGCAACACCTGCAAGAAAAACTACTGGGGGAGAACTTATAAATGATATTTTTAGTGCAAGGTTGGCGGACAGTTTGCAAAAAAATTTATATTTGTGTGCAACACCTTTTTTGTGTACAACCTTTTGGCAGGAAACTATCTCCATAACTCTTGCTGCAGCATTTTGGATCAGCTGAAGACTTTGAACTGCATTTTAACCAGTAAACTAATGTTTAAACCAGGGGTGTCAAATGTACGGCCCGCCGAACGATTTAGTCTGGCCCGGTGGCTAAATGCATTATCATTATCATTTCCATCTTACTAATTTTAACTGACACATCAATGTCTTTTGTTGTTGTAGCCTCCTTTGCAGCCTTATCTGCCATTTCATTTCCTTTAACTCCCATATGTGCTGGTACCCACAAAAATATGACTGTAATGTCCATCATTTGAATTCTGTATAATGTTTGCTGGATTTCTATCAAAATATCTGGTCTACTGTTTGAGTGTTTTATCAGTAAACTGATTAGTGATGAAGATGAATCTGAACAAATAATCACTCTCAGAGGTCTTATTTCTTCTACCCATTGCACTGCAAACAGAATTGCTAGCATTTCTCCTGTGTATACTGATATATTATCACTTGTCCTCTTTCCTACTGTAATATGAAACTCTGGAACAATAAAAGATACTCCTATCTTGTTATCTAAACTTTTTTGATTCATCTGTGTAGATCTGAATGAAACTGTAGTAACTATTAATATATTCCTGTATTGTATTTGAATTTAAAACAAAACCCCTGACCTTATTTCCCTTTCGTAATAGTGTTAGATCTACTTTAGCTTCAGGTAGTATCCAAGGTTGTACTGCTGTCAGTGGTACTGTTGAACTGAACATTAAATCAGTTAATTCTAATTCCATTGCTTTTTGTCTAACTGTCTACCCAAAGCTTTTTCTCTCCCTCTTCTCCATTTCCCAACAAGATGTTAAAGTGCTCTGTGCTGGATGATCTTCACTATGACCCTGTTAATTAGCCCAATAGTTTAGAGATAACTGAATTCTTCTCAATGTCGGGAAGTCTGAACAACAACAACTCTTAATGCATCACGTGACCTTTGGCACAAATTTACCGCAGCGTGGGTGGGATTGTTTCCTAGTCGAGCAGAGACTATTTTGTGCATGCAGAGACCATTTTGTACTGGAGGAAAACTTATAAATGATATTTTGAGTGCAAGCTTGGCGGACAGTTTGCAAAACAATTTTTTTTGTGTGAAACACATCTTTTTGTGTGCAAAACAAGTTTTATTTGTGTGCAACACCTTTTCTGTTTACAACCTTTTGGCAGGAAACTATCTCCATAACTCTTGCTGCAGCATTTTGGATCGGCTGAAGACTTTGAACTGCATTTCAACCAGTAAACTAATGTTTAAACCAGGGGTGTCAAACGTACGGCCCGCCGAACGATTTGGTCCGGCCCGATGACCAAATGCATTATCATTATTCAACGGCTGTATCTCCTCGCTGCATCAACCGATCTGCACCTGGTTTCACTGCTGAACGGGTTCGTGTGAATTGCCCGGTGGACGGGCGCGGAAAATGCGTGACAGCTTCTGCGGTGGCTGGAGGGAGGCGGTGCGCGTACCCCAGCGGTGCTTGGCTGCGAGGGCCGCTCATCGCCGCTTGCGGCTTTAATTATTATTATTATTTATTCTTTGGACTTTTGAAACGGCTTTTTGGAGGCCTAAACATGCATGAAAACTCACCAAACTTTGCCCAAAATTGTCCCCCGTGACAAATCGCATGGTTTTAGTGTAATTGAAAGCGGGCCGCTCAACAGCGCCAACTAGAGTGAGTTGGGCCAAACCGTAACACGTAGAAAGCTGAAATTTTTTATCTAGGTAGCTTTTTTAAAATTATGAAAAAAAGTATCTTGGGTGTATGCTCTAAAACCCACAGGAAGTCTGCCATTTTGGGTCAAAGGGTAAAATATTGGCCGTTTTTGCCTTGAACTTTAACAAACTAGTCCTAGGCATTTTAAGCTATCACTTTCAATTTTTTTCAGCGTGGAGATGAGACTTTGAGATTTAAAAGTTATCAAGGTTTTGATGAAATATGCATTTTTGACTTTGCTGTCGCATTGCAAAAATCAAGTTTGTGGAAAACCATTAAAAACACATACAAACAGTAAGCCCCAAGCCATGCTTTGTCTGAGAATTATGAAACTCCTTAAGTGCATGTAACTTCACAGGCCCTACAAAAAAGCCTCTTGAAGCAATGGGCTACCTCCTACAGGAAATCATTCATTTCTCATCAAAGATGTCATTTTTCCATATTTATGGGTGTTACATTTGATTAAACTACTTCTAAACCGTTACACTTATGGCATTCAAAGTTACTCCAAAAAATTCCTCACACATAAAGGATCAAAAGTTATCAAAAACATTTTTGCTACATCCAACCATATTATTTTGAAAAAATTTTTAATGTAAATTGTGTTTTGAAGGAAAAACCGTTATAATTTTCAACACTAGATGGCAACATTTTTCCAAACCATTCCTACACAGTCAAACATAATTGTAAGCAGCTTTAAAATATCTTTAGCTGCCCTTTAAAAGAAAGAAGCTTTGAATCTTTAATCCTATATAAGGGAACCAGTTGATTGCATAAAAGTCTTGACAAGCAGCATTTCCTCCTGAAGAAGCGTAGAGTCACAGGGAGAGTTGTCTGCATTGTCCATGGCTTTGCAACAATCCCTCATACTGAGCAAGCATGAAGCAACAGGGGAAAAAAACCTCCTCATTAACATGAAGGACAAACCTCCAGCAGAACCGGGCTCAGTATGAACGGTCATCTGCCTCGACCGACTGGGGGTTACAGAAGACAGAGCAGAGACACAACAAGACAGACAAAAAAAGCACAGAAGCACACAGTGATCCAGTAATCTGTTCTATATAACCACAACTGTTATAACTTTGGGCAATAACTAATGTGCAATAATCTATTTAATACACTGTGCTATAACCTGTGCAAGGATCCAGAAGAACTTCTTCTGCTTTCAGTGAATATATGTCAGTACATGTGTATGTAGGCATGTATATGTATATATATATATATATATATATATATATATATATATATATATATATATATATATATATATATATATACATACATATATACACACACACTATTGAGCCGACAAGTGAATTTCTCCAATGTGAGATCAATAAAGACTATCTTATCTTATCTCATATCAAGACTTAGATTTGCCCACACAGGATTAGATGGTACATTATTCAAAATAGGGAAGCATAACACTGGCATATGTAAATATTGTGAGGAACAACAGACAGTTGAACGTATATGACACACTGTGAGAAAAGTTCATAAAGAACAAGAGAAGAAGACTTCCCAACAGCGGGGGGGGGGGGCGCACTCCAACAATCTGAAACGTGTCCGTTTGCCTGAGGAAGAAGTGCGTGATGTCACAGCTAACAACATTAGCACCACACATTGGAGAATTTAGGAGGGGATGCAGAAAAACAGGTAAGGCTGTTTGGATTATATATGCATGTAGTGTAATATCCCCCACCACAACTTGAGGTGGGATGAGCAGTCTCAGTTCTGCGGCTAATTCTAGTGCCTTAAGGCGCTAATATTAGCGCTAATGCTAGCGCCTTAAGGCTAGCGAGCAAGGCTCTTGTTTACATCCGGGTTCCGCTGGCTCAGAGCCTTTCTCTCTATGGCTCTGCGTTGGCTACCAGCACAGACATGTATACGTAGACCAAAAGTTATGATCGGTGTTCAATCATAACTTTTGGAAGAACATCTCAAACTGGCCACAGATGCATGAATGAAAGCAGTGGTGGTCAAAGGTTTTCTTTGGGTTTATGCGAACCAGCAAGTCAGAAAGTGGAGCGGATTGACCATCTGACAACAACTTCCCTCGGTAAGCGTTTCTGTCGACAGACACACTGTCGCTGCTCCAGTTAATTAATGAATTATTTCCACCTGTGGCCATGTCACCTTTCAGTGTGTATTCACTGGCTTCCAGCAACTTAGCTGATAAACCAATCAGGGACCTCCTCATTATTCGCTGTAACGCTTTATTTAAAATTCGAAGAGTAAAGGCTAATTTACCATGACGCGCTTTTGTCCCGCATTTGGCTGGGTCCGATTTGGAAAAAGTAAAATAATACTGGGACCCGAGTTTGGAATATAGATCTATCTATATAAGAGAGAGAGGAGAGAGAGAGTAGAGAGAGAGAGAGAGAAAGACAGAGAGAGAGAGAGAGAGAAGAGAGATGAGAGAGAGAGATGAGTGCAGATAGTATAAAGACAGAGAGATATATAGAGATGAGTAGATAGATAGAGAGATGAGGTAGATGATAGAGAGAGAGATAGCTAGATAAAGACATACTAGAGAGATAGGAGATAGATAAAGACGGACCGACAGACACCATATATATATCTACTATATATATATATATATATATATATATAATATATATATATATATATATATATATACTATACATACATATGATGCACCCACATACATATATGCACACATAACATACAGGGTAAAAGCCAGTAGTAAATTAGAATATTTTGAAAAACTTGATTTATTTCAGTAATAGCATTCAAAAGGTGTAACTTGTACATTATATTTATTCATTGCACACAGACTGATGCATTCAAATGTTTATTTCATTTAATTTTGATGATTTGAAGTGGCAACAAATGAAAATCCAAAATTCCGTGTGTCACAAAATTAGAATATTACTTAAGGCTAATACAAAAAAGGGATTTTTTTTAGAAATGTTGGCCAACTGAAAAGTATGAAAATGAAAAATATGAGCATGTACAATACTCAATACTTGGTTGGAGCTCCTTTTGCCTCAATTACTGCATTAATGCGTCGTCGCATGGAGTCGATGAGTTTCTGGCACTGCTCAGGTGTTATGAGAGCCCAGGTTGCTCTGATAGTGGCCTTCAACTCTTCTGCGTTGTTGGGTCTGGCATTCTGCATCTTCCTTTTCACAATACCCCACAGATTTTCTATGGGGCTAAGGTCAGGGGAGTTGGCTGGCCAATTTAGAACAGAAATACCATGGTCCGTAAACCAGGCACGGGTAGATTTTGCGCTGTGTGCAGGCGCCAAGTCCTGTTGGAACCTGAAATCTCCATAGAGCAGGTCAGCAGCAGGAAGCATGAAGTGCTATAAAACTTGCTGGTAGACGGCTGCGTTGACCCTGGATCTCAGGAAACAGAGTGGACCAACACCAGCAGATGACATGGCACCCCAAACCATCACTGATGGTGGAAACTTTACACTAGACTTCAGGCAACGTGGATCCTGTGCCTCTCCTGTCTTCCTCCAGACTCTGGGACCTCGATTTCCAAAGGAAATGCAAAATTTGCTTTCGTCAGAAAACATGACTTTGGACCACTCAGCAGCAGTCCAGCTCTTTTTTTCCTTAGCCCAGGTGAGACGCTTTTCGCGCTGTTTCTTGGTCAACAGTGGCTTGACACGAGGTATGCGGCAGTTGAAACCCATGTCTTTCAAGCATCTCTTGGTGGTGGATCTTGAAGCACTGACTCCAGCAGCTGTCCACTCCTTGTGAATCTCCCCCACATTTTTGAATGGTTTTTTTTTCCCCAATCTTGACTAGGGCGTGGTGATCCCTATCGCTTGTACACTTTTTCTGACCACAGTTTTTCCTTCCCTTTGCCTCTCTATTAATGTGTTTGGACACAGAGCTCTGAGAACAGCCAGCCTCTTCAGCAATAACCTTTTGTGTCTTTCCCTCCTTGTGCAATGTGTCGATGGTCGCCTTTTGGACAGCTGTCAAATCTGAAGTCTTCCCCATGTTTGTGTAGGCTTCAGAACTGGACTGAGAGACCATTTAAAGCCCTTTGCAGGTGTTTTGAGTTAATCAGCTGAGTAGTTTGTGGCACCAGGTGTCTTCAAAATTTAACCCTTACACAATATTCTAATTTTGTGACACACGGAATTTTGGATTTTCATTTGTTGCCACTTCAAATCATCAAAATTAAATGAAATAAACATTTGAATGCATCAGTCTGTGTGCAATGAATAAATAAAATGTACAAGTTACACCTTTTGAATGCAATTACTGAAATAAATCAAGTTTTTCAAAATATTCTAATTTACTGGCTTTTACCTGTATGCCTACATGCACATGTACTGACATATATTCACCTGGTGATAGCAGCAGAAGTTCTTCGGATCATTGTACAGGTTATAGCACAGTGTATTAAATAGATTATTGCACATTAGTTATTGCCCAAAGTTATAACAGTTGTGGTTACAGTTACTGATAGCAGCAGAAGTCACTTCTTTCAGGATTATTGCACTGGTTATCGCACAGTGAATTAGATAGATTATTGCACATTGGTTACAGTTACAGTGCAGCACTGTATAATCTGATTGCAGATTATATAGCAATCAGAATGATTGCTATGAATGACTTGCGGTAGCGCTCCTTTTTACAGACGGGGTGTCTAAGTCTGGCACTAAAGGAGCTGCTCAGCTCCTCTACAGTCTGGTGCAGGGGGTGGAAGGTGTTGTCCATGATGGATGTGAACTTGGACAACACCCTCCTCTCAGCTACTTCCTCCACTGAGTCCAGAGTGCAGCCCAGGACAGAAGTGGCCTTCCTCACCATCTTATTCAGCCTCATTCTTTCCCGTTCTGCGCTGCCTGGAGCCCAGCAGACGACAGCGTAGAGAAGGGCTGAGGCCACCACAGAGTCATAAAAAGTCTTAAGCAGGGGCCTGCTCACTCCAAAGGAACTCAGCCTCCTCAGGAGGTGGAGGCGGCTCTGGGCCTTCTTATGCAGAGCGTCGGTGTTATGAGTCCAGTCCAGCTTATTATTGACGTGAACACCCAACAAAAGAGTCCTACGTCTCTGATTTCAGCTTCATAAATGTGAATATTTCTGTTTTCTTTGCTCATTTATGGCAATAAACTGAGTATCTCCATGTTTTGTTGACAGAACAAGAGATTTGGGAAACTGACATTTTTCAAAATTTTTTAACATTTTATTATTATAGCAACCAATCAATTAATTGTTAAAATAATCAATAGATTAATCAACAATGAAAATAATCTAGACCCAGAGATTGTCTTTGCATCGTGTTTACTCCTGTGAGCTATAAAAATGAATTAGCTTTGAACTGTTTTTGTTCCCCCTTAGGTCACAGCAGTGTCAGACATTGGTGGGAGGACTGTGGATGAGGCCACAAGACGTATGATGTTCTTCATCATGGACTATGGCCTGTCAAGGCAGTACAACTTTGTGGGCTGGAATGGAAAGTAGGAATTCAGGACTTAAAATCTGTTTGAAGTCATATTTGGTAAGTGCATAATGGATAATAACTGTAATATAGTAACTTTAGGATATTTGTGTCTGTCAAGGGAAATTTATGTTATGAATTTGATTTTCTAAGGTCAATAATACCTTCACCTTAAGGACAGAGCATAGGTGCTCCAGAAATGTTATCATAAAAGAAATGTTTTCAAGATTTTCTTGCACAGATCTTCCAGTCAACAGCTGTTCTTATCAAAAATATTACATTTTGTATTTTTTCCTTGGTTTGTAATTTTTTTATGGGCAATTTAATAAAGCCAGATTTTAGGAAGAAATAAAAAAAATGTGACAGCCTTGGCCAGTCAGCTTTGAATTTTGATTTTTTTTTTCTTAGCTTTTTCCCAGTTCATTCTGACGTTTGCAGGTTTGTAAAGTCAATTATGTAAAGGGATACTTCACCCAAAATTACTATTTAAATCTTGGGTAATTGATATAAAACTGATCATTTGTTGGTAAATTTCACCTTAACATAGTTGACTTTACAATTGTAGTTGAAAGTTATGTATCTGATACGTAAAATACAATCTATTATATCTATTATAAGTAAGGCAACATTGGAGGAATCTTTAGAACCTGCACAGTGTTTGAACTGTTTAGAAGCAGTAGAGCTTTCTGAGCTATCTAAAATCTTAGCTTCATCTAAACCTTCTACCTGTATGTTAGACCCAATCCCAACTAAGTTGTTTAAGGAGGTATTCCCTTTGATCAGTGGTCCTATTTTAGACATGATTAATCTATCCTTAGTAAATGGATATGTACCACAGGTTTTTAAAGTAGCTGTTATTAAACCTTTACTTAAGAAACCTTCTCTTGATCAAGATGAGCTTGTAAACTACAGACCTATATCTAATCTTCTTTTCTTATCTAAAATTCTTGAGATAGTAGTTGCTAATCAACTTTGTGAACATTTACAAAGCAATGACCTACTTGAGGAGTTTCAGTCAGGCTCCAGAGCTCATCATAGCACTGAAACAGCTCTGGTGAAGGTCACTAATGATAATCTCATGGCCTCAGATAATGGACTTGTGTCTGTACTTGTCCTGTTAGATCTCAGTGCTGCATTTGATACAGTTGATCAAAATATTCTCCTACAAAGACTTGAGCATACTGTAGGGATTAAGGGAAAAGCATTAGGCTGGTTTAAATCTTATCTGTCGGACAGATTCCAGTTTGTTCATGTTAATAATAAATCTTCCTTAAACTCTAGGGTCACCTGTGGAGTACCACAGGGTTCAGTCCTTGGACCAATTCTCTTTACTAAATATATGCTTCCGATCTGCAAAATTATCAGCATGGGATTAATTTCCACTGTTATGCTGATGACACTCAGCTATATTTATCCATAAATCCTGATGAATCCAATCAATTACTTCGACTGCAGTCATGTCTTGATGACATCAAAAGCTGGATGACTTTAAATTTCCTGCATCTAAATTCTGACAAGACCGAAGTTGTAATCTTTGGGCCAGAGTCCTCAAAAAATAAACTTCTTAACCAATCACTTAATCTGGATGGCATTAACTTGGCCTCTGGTAATAAAGTAAAAAACCTTGGTGTTATTTTTGACCAAGACATGTCATTTAAATCCCATATTAAACAGGTTTCCAGAGTTTCCTTTTTTCACCTCCGGAATATCGCCAAAATTAGAAACATTCTGTCCAGGAGTGATGCTGAAAAACTAGTCCATGCATTTGTTACTTCAAGGCTGGACTATTGTAATTCGTTACTATCAGGAAGTCCACAAAATGCAGTTCAAAGCCTTCAGCTGATCCAAAATGCTGCAGCAAGAGTTCTGATGAAAATCAACAAGCGGGATCATATTTCTCCAATTTTAGCTTCCCTTCATTGGCTTCCTGTAAAATCAAGAATATAATTTAAAATTCTTCTAACGTATAAAGCCCTTAATAATCAAGCTCCATCATATATCAGAGCTCTGATTACCCCGTATGTTCCTAACAGAGCACTTCGCTCTCAGACTGCAGGTCTGCTGGTGGTTCCTAGAGTCTCTAAAAGTAGAATGGGAGGCAGATCCTTTGGTTATCAGGCTCCTCTCCTGTGGAACCAACTCCCAGTTTTGGTCTGTGAGGCAGACACCCTGTCTACTTTTAAGACTAATCTTAAAACTTTCCTTTTTGACAAAGATTATAACTAGAGTGGCTCATGTTACTCTGAGCTACCTTTATAGTTTTACTGCTATAGGCTTAGGCTACTGGAGGACATTAGGATCTAATTTTCTCACTCTATAGAGTTCTACTGTTCTTCAATTATGCATTACGTGTTGTCATTTCTGCTTTAACTTTCTGTTCTCTCTCTTTTTTTTCTGCGTAGTAGGTACACCTGGTCTGGCATTCTGTTAACTGTGACATCATCCAGAGAAGACGGCTCACCTGCTACTACCATCTAATGTAGAACAGATTACTAGATCAATGTGTGCTTTTGTGCTTGTTTGTCTCTCTTGTTGTGTCTCTGCTCTGTCTTCTGTAACCCCCAGTCGGTCGAGGCAGATGACCGTTCATACTGAGCCCGGTTCTGCTGGAGGTTTTCCTTCCCGTTAATGGGGAGTTTTTCTTCCCGCTGTCGCTTCATGCTTGCTCAGTATGAGGGATTGCAGCAAAGCCATGTACAATGCAGACGACTCTCCCTGTGGCTCTACGCTTCCCCAGGAGTGAATGCTGCTTATCGGGACTTTGATGCAATCAACTGGTTTTCTTATATAGGAACATTTTTGACCAATCTGTATAATCTGACCCAATCTGTATAATATGATTGAACTTGACTTTGTAAAGTGCCTCGAGATGACATGTTTCATGAATTGGCGCTATATAAATAAAATTGAATTGAATTGAACTGGCTGCCATGGAAGCAAGCTTCCTGATTGGCTTACAGCAAGATGGAATAGGAAAGTTATTCAGATTGAAGAGGAGTGTGGCTCATTTCCAACATTTAGTAACTTTGTTGACTTTGTCACAAGAGAGGCAAAAATAGCATGTAACCCAGTGACGTCGCTACATGTGCTTAAAGCAAATGCTTCAGAGAAAACAAAGCTCATAAAGGCTAGCAGTGTTGGGGCAAACGCATTTGCAAGCAGCACAGAAGAGAAAACAGAAACAAACAAATGTGTATTCTGTGGGAGATTAAATCACAACATTCAGACATGTCAAAATTTCATGGAAAAGACAATCACTGAAAGAGTGAAGTTTGTAAAATTAAAGGGACTGTGTTTTAGATGTCTCTGCTATGGACATCAATCCAAGAAAAGAGAAGTATCTGCAACACCTGCAAGAAAAACTACTGGGGGAGAACTTATAAATGATATTTTTAGTGCAAGGTTGGCGGACAGTTTGCAAAAAAATTTATATTTGTGTGCAACACCTTTTTTGTGTACAACCTTTTGGCAGGAAACTATCTCCATAACTCTTGCTGCAGCATTTTGGATCAGCTGAAGACTTTGAACTGCATTTTAACCAGTAAACTAATGTTTAAACCAGGGGTGTCAAATGTACGGCCCGCCGAACGATTTAGTCTGGCCCGGTGGCTAAATGCATTATCATTATCATTTCCATCTTACTAATTTTAACTGACACATCAATGTCTTTTGTTGTTGTAGCCTCCTTTGCAGCCTTATCTGCCATTTCGTTTCCTTTAACTCCCATATGTGCTGGTACCCAAAAAAATATGACTGTAATGTCCATCATTTGAATCTGTATAATGTTTGCTGGATTTCTATCAAAATATCTGGTCTACTGTTTGAGTGTTTTATCAGTAAACTGATTAGTGATGAAGATGAATCTGAACAAATAATCACTCTCAGAGGTCTTATTTCTTCTACCCATTGCACTGCAAACAGAATTGCTAGCATTTCTCCTGTGTATACTGATATATTATCACTTGTCCTCTTTTCTACTGTAATATGAAACTCTGGAACAATAAAAGATACTCCTATCTTGTTATCTAAACTTTTTTGATGCATCTGTGTAGATCTGAATGAAACTGTAGTAACTATTAATATATTCCTGTATTGTATTTGAATTTAAAACAAAACCCCTGACCTTATTTCCCTTTCGTAATAGTGTTAGATCTACTTTAGCTTCAGGTAGTATCCAAGGTTGTACTGCTGGCAGTGGTACTGTTGAACTGAACATTAAATCAGTTAATTCTAATTCCATTGCTTTTTGTCTAACTGTCTACCCAAAGCTTTTTCTCTCCCTCTTCTCCATTTCCCAACAAGATGTTAAAGTGCTCTGTGCTGGATGATCTTCACTATTACCCTGTAAATTAGCCCAATAGTTTAGAGATAACTGAATTCTTCTCAATGTCGGGAAGTCTGAACAACAACAACTCTTAATGCATCACGTGACCTTTGGCACAAATTTACCGCAGCGTGGGTGGGATTGTTTCCTAGTCGAGCAGAGACCATTTTGTACTGGAGGAAAACTTATAAATGATATTTTGAGTGCAAGCTTGGCGGACAGTTTGCAAAACAATTTTTTTTGTGTGAAACACATCTTTTTGTGTGCAAAACAAGTTTTATTTGTGTGCAACACCTTTTTTGTGTACAACCTTTCAGCTGAAGACTTTTAACTGCATTTCAACCAGTAAAATAATGTTTAAACCAGGGGTGTCAAACGTACGGCCCGCCGAACGATTGTATCTCCTCGCTGCATCGACCGATCTGCACCTGATTTTTTGTGAGTCGGGTGGGGGGTGAGGGGGGGGGTGAGGGGGGGAGCGCTGCCGTACGGGTTCGTGTGAATCGCCCGGTGGACGGGCAGGGAAAATGCGTGACAGCTTCTGCGGTGGCTGGAGGGAGGCGGTGCGCGTACCCCAGCGGTGCTTGGCTGCGAGGGCCGCTCATCGCCGCTTGCGGCTTTAATTATTATTATTTTTCTTATTCTGCCCCCCTAAAGAGGGGCCTTTTTGGGGGCTTTGTAATTTTCAAAAACTCACCAAACTTTGCAGATGCATGGTGACTGTTTAAAAATTTTGTATTTTAAGGTCGTCACAAAAGTCTAAAAAAAAATGCCTCAATGGCGCCACCTAGAAATTTTCAAAGGACCCTTTGCTTTTCACTTACTTCGTCGTAGAGACATGAAATTTGATGCAGTTGTAGAGCTCAACAAGACGCTCAGAATTTACAATTAACATCATAGTGCAAGTATCACAGGAAGTTGGCCATTTTAGAATGAAAGTCTGATTTTGACTTCAATTTAGACATTTACAGCGTTGGTATAAGATCAAACTCCTCCCACAGATATCGAGCGATCGGCTTGAAACTCGGGCAGTCTGATCATAAGGCATGGCCAATTAAAAGTTATCAAAACGGTGAGTTTTTGATAATGCTGAAGTTGCGTTAGCAGGGGTCAAAGTTCACCTACTCGCCATGAAACACAAAACTGTTATATTTCATACACAAAAACTCACAGAGCCACCAAACTTTCAGTAGTTGATCACCATTAGGTCTCCTACAATATCCAATTGTCAAATGATGACATTAGTAAGGCCACGCCCCCTGACAGGAAATATATTTAATCTTTGGAAACTGCCAGCATTGGAATATACTCAAACTTGTCCACCAGGTGGCAGCAAGAGACCACAAATAAACCACAAAGCAAATTTACTTGGTGAATAAGTAATCCTAGGTCTTTGGTTTTGAAATATATTTCAATTCAATTTATTTATATAGCGCCAAATCATGAAACATGTCATCTAAAGGCGCTTTACAAAATCAAGTTCAATCATATTATACAGATTGGGTCAGATTATACAGATTGGTCAAAAATATCCTATATAAGGAAACCAGTTGATTGCATCAAAGTCCTGACAAGCAGCATTCACTCCTGGGGAACCGTAGAGCCACATGGAGAGTCGTCTGCATTGTACATGGCTTTGCTGCAATCCCTCATACTGAGCAAGCATGAAGTGACAGTGGGGAGAAAAACTTCCCATTAACGGGAAGGAAAACCTCCGGCAGAACTGGGCTCAGTATGAATGGTCATCTGCCTCGACCGACTGGGGTCACCTGTGGTACTCCACAGGTGACCCTAGAGTTTGAGGAAGATTTATTATTAACATGGACAAACTGGAATCTGTCCGACAGATAAGATTTAAACCAGCCTAATGCTTTTCCCTTAATCCCTACAGTATGCTCAAGTCTTTGGAGGAGAATATTGTGATCAACTGTATCAAATGCAGCACTGAGATCTAACAGGACAAGTATAGACACAAGTCCATTATCTGAGGCCATGATAATATCATTAGTGACCTTCACCAGAGCTGTTTCAGTGTTATGATGAGCTCTAAAGCCTGACTGAAACTCCTCAAGTAGGTCATTACTTTGTAAATGTTCACATAGTTGATTAGCAACTACTTTCTCAAGAATTGTAGATAACAAAAGAAGATTAGATAAAGGTCTGTAATTTACTAACTCATCTTGATCAAGAGATGGTTTCTTTAGTAAAGGTTTAATAACAGCTACTTTAAAAGCCTGTGGTACATATCCATTTACCAAGGATAGATTAATCATGTCTAAAATAGGACCACTGATCAGAGGGAATACCTCCTTAAACAACTTGGTTGGGATTGGGTCTAACATACAGGTAGAAGGTTTAGATGAAGCTAAAATTTTAGATAGCTCAGAAAGCTCTACTGCTTTTAAACAGTTCAGACACTGCGCAGGTTCTAAGGATTCCTCCAATGCTGCCTCACTTACTGAGGACGAGGTAATCATGTTTGGGAGGATGCCAATTATTTTATTTCTAATGGAATCAATTTTATTTATGAAGAATCCCATAAAATCATTACTGCTAAGAGCTAAGGGTATGGATGGATCAACAGAGCTGTGGCTCTGGGTAAGTTTGGCAACTGTACTGAAAAGAAATCTAGGATTATTCTTATTCTCCTCAATTAATGATGAAAAATATGCTGCTCTAACTCTGCGAAGGTTCTTGTTATATAACAATAGACTGTCCCTCCAGATTAGGTAGGATTCATCTTGGTGTGTAGAGCGCCATTTTCTCTCCAATTTCCTAACATTGTGCTTCAAGGAATGCAGCTCTGAATTAAACCAAGCAGCCAGCTTCCTGTGAATAATCACCTTCTTTTTCCAGGGAGCCACATTGTCTAATGCAGAACGCAATGACGAAGTCATACCGTTTACAAAGACATCTATTTGTGAAATGGAAGAAACAACATTGCTGCCATCTACAGGGCATTTCTGCAATAAGGAGGATATTAAAAAGGGGACAGACTCTTTAAGTTATGATACAGCATTATCCGATAAAGATCTACTATAATGGAACCCTCTTTTGGGGGTGGAGAACTCAGTTAGATTAAACTCAAATGTAATTAAAAAATGATCAGATAGGACAGGGTTGTGAGGAAATACTGTTAATTCTTCACAATCAATGCCATATGTCAGCACAAGGTCTGACATATGGAGCCAAGAGTGCGTCGGTTTATGCACATTTTGAGCAAAACCAATTGAATCTAGGATAGTTTTAAAGGCTACGCTAAGGTTATCACGTTCTGTGTCAACATGGATGTTAAAATCACCCACTATAATAACCTTATCAGTATTTAACACCAAATCAGATAAGAAATCTGACAACCAATCAAAAAACTGAGTGTAAGGGCCTGGTGGACGATACAAAACAACAAACAGAAGAGGTTTTATTGCTTTGCAGTTTGGATGAGGGAAACCGAGGGTTAAATGTTCAAAAGAACTGTAATTATTAATTGGCCTGGGACTAATTAATAAATCAGATTGAAAGATGGTTGCCACTCCTCCTCCTCTTCCCACAGGTCTGGGAATGTGGAAATTTGAATAATTGGAGGGAGTTGACTCATTTATACTAACGTAGTCCTCTTGTAGCCAGGTTTCTGTGAGACAAAACAAATCAGTCTGTTTATCAGAAATCAATTCAGTCTTTGGAGGGAGAGACCTTATATTTAATAGACCACATTTAATTGTTTTATTTTTAGGTTCAAGGTGAACCGTATTGATTTTTAGTAGGTTTTTATGATTTGTTCCTTTTAGATAAGTTTTTGATCTGTTAAGTTTTGGCCGTGGGAAAGACACCGTCTCAATAGGATAATGGATGAGTAACAGTACAGAAGCTGCAGAGAGGTGTGTTAAACTACGGCTCTGCTTCCTGGTCTGGACCCTGGGTTGTCAGCATTTAGGAGAACTAATAAATCCGGCCAGATTTCTAGAAAGAAGAGCAGCACCATCCAAAGTAGGATGGATGCCGTCTCTCCGGATCAGACCAGGTTTTCCCCAGAAAGTTCTCCAGTTATCAATGTAGCCCACGTCGTTTTCAGGACACCACCTAGACAACCAGCGGTTGAATGATGACATGCGGCTAAACATGTCATCACTGGTCAGATCAGGCAGGGGACCAGAGAAAATTACGGAGTCCGACATTGCTTTAGCAAACTCACACACCGAAGCAACACCAACTTTAGTGACCTCCGATCGGCGTGACCGGGTGTCATTACCGCCAGCGTGAATAACAATCTTACTGTATTTTCGCTTATCCTTAGCCAGCAGTTTTAGGTAAGATTCTATGTCGCCCGTTCTGGCCCCTGGCAGGCATTTAACTATGGTCCCTGGTGTCTCTAGTGCCACATTTCTGACTATTGAGCTCCCAATAATCAGGGTCGGCTTCTCAGCGGGTGTGTCGCTGAGTGGGGAAAATTTGTTAGAAACGCAGACGGGTTGGTGGTGAACTGGGGGCTGAAATCTAGAGCTATGCTTCCTACGAACTGTCACCCAGCCGGCCTGCTTACCCGGCTGCTCGGGTGCTTCTGGAGGACCACTAAGTGAACTAACGCTAGGTCTATGTGGCTCCGCGCTAGCAGAGGGGCGGCTATCAGCTGGTCTTTCCATAGCACGGAGCCGGGACTCTAATTCTGACACCCTCGCCTCCAAAGCTACAAAAACACTACATTTATTACAAGTACCATTATCACTAAAGGAGGCAGAGGAATAGCTAAACATCTGACACAGAGAGCAGGAGATAAGGGGACACTTAGTCAGAGACGGAGAAGCTGAAGTAATAGTAGGAGAGGAAGCCATTGTAGAGCTAAAGCTAGGCTAGGCTAAAGGTAGGCTAGCGCCCTTTTACCACGCCAGGAGAGCAAACCGTGAAAGTTCCGTGGAGTTCCCAAGCGTGATGTGCAGCAACAAAGTGCTTATGTGTTAGAAACAGATGTTACAGAAAAGAGATTAAAGATAAAAGCGAGAGAATCTGGAGCAACAAACCGTTGCTCACGCAGTGAAAACAGGAAGTGATACAATACGCCTTACCGCAAACAGGAAGTGACGTCAGCCCTTTAAAGCCTGACCAATCAAAAAATAGTTAGACAATTCTAATTTTTCAGAATGTTGATGTTTTTTAAGCCTGAAAACAAAATCCAACTAATTTTTTTTGCCATATCCTTATCTTTATGATATTATTTTTTTATCACATTTGATACAGTAGGCTTTTGTTAGAACTTTTGGCTCACAACAATATGGCTTATATATAAAAAAACAAATCTTGCCCATAACATCTAGAAACTAAAGAACACTTCAGGCAGTTTTTCCTTTAGTTCTTTTTAACCTATAACTTTTTACATCACTCATCACTGCTCAATGATGATGAGAACTGGAAGTCCAGTCCTCATCATCATCTTCATCATCTTCTGCTAGCTGCTTTATGTCACTTTAATTGCCATCCAATATCATGTTGATGACATTTTCTGTCTCTTCTTCCTCAATTCTTTTTGACATCTAAAATTACATAAACTGCTGCTCAAAGGTTTTAGAATGATTGTTATGGTGAAAGAATCCAAAATGTATTATGAAATGGTATTTAACAATAACTATTGGTTAAAAAATGTATGTGGCTGAATTCAGGCAGGAAGGACATACATTACTTTACAAAAATGTTGCATGACTGTTCAGTGATGAAGAAACTTATATACCTGCAGTATCAAATATGATACACACATTTTAACATGGTTTAACTGTGATTTAAATAAAAACTTTCTGGATAATTGGGCAATGTCTCAAAACATAAAGCATTATTCTAAAAAACTGAATAAGAATGTTTTGGTTATTGTTACCTTAACCCCCTTAAAACTGGAAAAAACTTTCCTGCAAATCGCGTGCGACCCAGCTCACGTGAACAGACATTTTGAAAAGGGAAAAAAAGCCGTTCCACTGCCTGCAGTGCAATGATAATCCAATAGGGTGCAGAATACATGTATCAAATTATATCCAACAGGTTGTTGAGGTAAATATTGCTCACATTCAAAGAAAAGAGTCCCTAGAAACCTATTTAGCAAATATGATACAAATGGCGATATAGGGTTAAGTTGAACAGATATAACATGTCATCTCAAGGCACTTTACAATGTCAAAATCAATCAGATTATACAGATTAAGTCAGATTGTACACATTGGTCAAAAAAATTCTATATAAGGGAACCAGTTAATTGCATCAAAGTCTTGACAAGCAGCATTCTCTCCTGAAAAAGCGTAGAGCCACAGGGAGAGTCGTCTGCATTGTCCATGGCTTTGCAGCAATCCCTCATACTGAGCAAGCATGAAACAACAGCGGAAAAAAACCTTCCTATTAACAGGAAGGAAAAACCTCTAGTAGAACCGGGCTCAGTATAACCCTCATTTGCCTCAACAGACTGGGGGTTACAGAAGACATAGCAGAGACACAACAAGACAGACAAAAAAGCACAGAAGCACACATTGATCCAGTAATCTGTTCTACATTAGATGGTAATAGCAGTTGATCTGTCTTCCCTGGATGATGCCACACCTAACAGAACGCAAGACCAGGTGTACCTACTATGAAGAAAAAGAGAACAAAAAAGGTAAAAGCTTGAATGACAACAAGCAATGCAAAATTGAAGAAGTATAGACCCTGGTGTCCTCCAACAGCCTAAGCCTATAGCAGCATAACTATAGAGGTAGCTCAGGATAACATGAGCCACTCTAACTGTAAGCTTTGTCAAAAAGGAAAGTCCCAAGTGCCAGCTTCTATTGGAGAAGTTCAAGTATCTTGGGGTCTTGTTCAGGAATGAGGGGAAGATGGAGCGGGAGATCGACAGGCGGATTGGTGCGACGTCTGCTGTGAAGCGGGCGCTGTAACGGTTTGTTGTGGTGAAGAGAGAGCTGAGCCAAAAGGCCAAGCTCTCGATTTACCAGTCGATCTACGTTCCTACCCTCATCTATGGTCATGAGCTTTGGGTTGTGACCGAAAGAACGAGATCCCGGATACAAGCGGCCAAAATGAGTTTTCTCCAAAGTGTGTCTGGGCTCTCCCTTAGAGATAGGGTGAGGAGCTCAGTCATCCGGGGAGGAGGTGGCCCAAGTGGCTGGGGAGAGGGATGTCTGGGCCTCCCTACTGAAGCTGCTACCCCCACGACTCGACCCAGGATAAGCAGAAGATGATGGATAGATGGATGGAAAAAGGAAAGTTTTAAGATTAGTCTTAAAAGTAGACAGGGTGTCTGCCTCACGGAACAAAACTGGGAGTTGGTTCCACAGGAGAAGAGCCTGATAGCTAAAAGATCTGCCTCCCATTCTGCTTTTAGAGACTTTAGGAACCACCAGCAGACCTGCAGTCTGAGAGCGAAGTGCTCTGTTAGGAACATAAGGGGTAACCAGAGCTCTGATATATGATGGAGCTTGATTATTAAGGGCTTTATATGTTAGAAGAATTTTAAATTATATTTTTGATTTAACAGTAAGCCAGTGAAGGAGGGCTAAAATTGGAGAAATATGATCCCTCTTGTTGATTTTCATCAAAATTCCTTCTGCAGCATTTTGGATCAATTGAAGACTTAAACTGCATTTTGTGGACTTCCTGATAGTAGTAAAGAATTACAATAGTCCAGCCTTGAAGTAACAAATGCATGGGCTAGTTTTCAGCATTGCTCCTGGACAGAATGTTTCTAATTTAGAAGGTGGAAAAAAGGAAACTCTGGAAACCTTTTTAATATGGGATTTCAATGACCTGTCTTGGTCAAAAATAGAACCAAGATTTTTGACTGTATTACCAGAGGCCACATGTGGATTATTGCTAAAGTAATATGTAATCCGCCTGGTTAAAAGGTTAATATAAAATTTATTTGGTTTAAAACGGGTTGATTTACGTTTTCTATACAAACCGTCTTTTATTTTGAAAACCGGACGTTATCGTGACGGTAACAGGAAGTGATAGGAAGAGAGAAAGCGTTTTTCCCTCAGTGACAGATGCATAGAGCGCAAGTCTGCTCTCGTGTTGGATGAAAAAAAAAGAAAGAAAGAAAAGAGTACGGAGAGCGTTGAAGAAACACGTTTATTGCTGTTTTTCCTTTTATTTTAATTTTTTTTAGAGTAAAAAAAACAAGAAGAGAAAAAAAGAAAGAGAAGAGGTGAAAGAAAGAAGAGATAAAAGGAAGAGAATGATAAAACGTCCTCTGTCTGCTCCATCACCTGGAACAAGACACAAAAAGAACAGCACAACCAACGGACATAAAGCAACAGATACAATTGAGTAACACCTTGATACCATTACTAAATCATATGTATATGTATTATGAAAGAAAATAAATAAATAAATTATAGGCTTTCTGTATATAAGTGAACATTAAATACCTGGGACCCAGCACCTGTGGGAGTTTGTGAGAGTGCACTAGTTTAGGTGAAAATTATCCAGAAGGAAATAGTTCGATAGTGGTTGTGGAGAACCGAAGACCCAAAGACCCACCTTCCCCGAGCACAGAGGCAGGAGTCAGGGGACCCGTAACCCCGGACTCCCAAAGGGGCCCCCAAAGCAGTGCGCCCGAGAGGGGCCTTCACAGGAAATCTGCAACCCCCCCGCCCCCGAGGAAAGAGGAGAGACGACCCCGAGGAAATTCCCCAGCCACCGCAATGCCGACGCCCCCAAGAGCCGCGGGGACGAGCCCGTGGGCTCCGCCGGCAGCCGGCCGCGCTGAAGTGGTCCCGGCTATGGGCCCTGAGGGCCCAGGGGCGCCGCCGCTCCCGCGGCAGGGGCCCCGGCCGCCCCCCTGGGGGCCAGGCCCCGCGAAGCCACCACCGGGAATGGGCCGGCGCCCACCCGGGAACCCGCCCCAAACCCGAGGACCGTCAATGCGCCAGAGGGCCAAGGCGCCCGCCAACGCAGCGGAGGAGGGCAGGACGTGGGGGGATGTGCTCCGCACCTAGCGGAGACTTGAGATGTTCTTGGGAGACGGAGCACCGAAAACTGGGAGCACCGAAGGGGGTGCACGGCACAGCCCATCCCCCCTCCGGAACGAAGCTGGTGCCAGCGCCCCCCTCCAAGCAACTAGCCAGAACCCTCAATGTCTAAATGCGAGAGGGGGTGAAGGGAGCCGCCCGAGGCGAGGCTCACACAACAGACGTCTGTTGAGCCCCCCCCCCAGACGTCTTCCCCCCACCCACCTAGGGCCAAAACCAAAATATCCAGGGCGGGCGGGCGTAACGAGACCCTCCATTTCCGTACAGCCCCGTATGGCCCCAATGCCTAGGTATGCGCGGCGGCGGGCCGACGCTCGCCGCGGCCGGGCCGGCCCCCCAAAGAAGGCCCTTCTCCGCTCGCAGCGTGGGCTCCATCCACAGTGTGGCGCCCGGAGGTAGGGTCGCGAACCGTACGGCCTGTACGCAGGCGGGGAAGGGCCGTACAGCCCGCGGCGGGCGGGAGGGGAAAAACGGGAAAGGTTCACGCATTGGCCAAGCCCGGGCGTCCGTCGAAGTGGCGCGATTTTGGGAGGGGCCAGGTGGCTGAAACGAGCATCGGCCGTACAGGACCCATAGATTCCCTTTGCCGCTGGCATCGGGTCTTCGGCGCCACCAACCTGTCGGAGAGGGGATGGCGCCAGCGCGGCAGGGGGCGGGAAGGGAAAAACGGGAAAGGTTCGCCCATTGGCCGAACCTGCGCGTCCGTCAGAGTGGCGCGTTTTTGGGAGGGCCAAGCGGCCGAAACGTGGACCAGCCGTACAAGACCCAGGCGGCCGAAAAGTGGACCGGCCGTACAGGACCCATAGATTCCCTTTGCCGCTGGCGTTGGGTCTTCGGCGCCACCAACCTGTCGGAGAGGGGATGGCGCCAGCGCGGCAGGGGGCGGGAAAGGAAAAACGCGAAAGGTTCGCCCATTGGCCGAACCCGCGCGTCCGTCGAAGTGGCGCGTTTTTGGGAGGGCCAAGCGGCCAAAACGTGGACCGGCCGTACAGGATCCATAGACTCCCTTTGCCCCAGGAAGAGTGCCTCTCGCTGGGTAAAAGTGCTGGAACGATGACCCCCCCTGCTGGAGCTCTGACCTGCATCAGGCAACATCTCTAAATGTTTGGTAGGACAGGTTACAGTTTGTAACAGTGGTAGCCACATGCTGAACTTCATAAAACAATGTTATATTTATTAAAAATAACCTACCGCGATATGTTCACTTCATATGTACGGCAGCTACGGCGTTATGTACACTTTATATGTACGTCACCGTGATATGTACAGTTTATATGTACGTCACCTACCGCGTTATGTACACTTTATACGTACGTCAGCTACGGCGTTATGTACACTTTATATGTACGTCACCTACCGTGATATGTACAGTTTATATGTACGTCACCTACCGCGTTATGTACACTTTATATGTACGGCAGCTACGGCGTTATGTACACTTTATATGTATGTCAGCTACCATTATATGTACAGTTTATATGTACGTCACCTACCGCGTTATGAACATTTAAGACCTCAAAAAAACGCCACTTTTTAAATGATAATGTTCAAATTATTATTTAACCCGTTTGCAAATATAGCTTTCAGACCCCTAATGTGAATTAAAAAAAAAATAATTACTCTCCCACTTCCAGGCTGGGGGTGTCTCAGTCAGACCCCTCTCCCCAGGAAGAGTGCCTCTCGCTGGGCTAGAGTGCTTGACTGGACCCCCCCCCCCCTTCTGGAAGTCTGCCTTACCATAGGCACAATTAGAGCTACTCCTGTTGAATTCGTATCCACCCCATGCTGGAGACAGAACTCAAAAAAAAATACGCCACTTATTTTAATATAATGTTAAAATTATTATTTAACCCGTTTGCAAATATATCTTCCAGACCCCTAATGTGAAATAATAATAATAATAAAAATTAATCTCCCACTTCCAGGCTGGGGGGGTCTCAGTCAGAGACCTCTCCCAAGGAAGAGTGTCTCTCGCTGGGTAAGAGTGCTGGAACAATGACCCCCCCCTGCTGGAGCTCTGACATACATCAGGCAACATCTCTAAATGTTTGGTAGAGCAGGTTACAGTTTGTAACCCCATTAGAACACATGCTCTGAAGAACTGGGCACTCTGGGAAAGTCCAATGGGATCCTGACAGATCATTGCACTGGTTACAAGTTTTGGCAGGATCTCATCCACAAAACCTGCGCTGTTTTGAGAAAACTGTAGGAAATAAATGAATGATAATCTAAGTTAAGCTCTTACCACTACTCACAGACATTTTGACACATATTTAAAAATGCCACCTCCAGACTGCTGGGGTCTCAGTCAGAGACCTCTCCCCAGGAAGAGTGCCTCTCGCTGGAGAAGAGTGCTGGAACGATGACCCCCCCTGCTGGAGCTCTGACATGCATCAGGCAACATCTCTAAATGTTTGGTAGGACAGGTTACAGTTTGTAACAGTGGTAGCCACATGCTGATCTTCATAAAACAATGTTATATTTATTAAAAATAACCTACCGCGATATGTACACTTTATATGTACGTCACCTACCGTGATATGTACACTTTATATGTACGTCACCTACCGTGATATGTACAGTTTATATGTACGTCACCTACCGTGATATGTACAGTTTATATGTACGTCACCTACCGTGATATGTACAGTTTATATGTACAGCAGCTACGGCGTTATGTACACTTTATATGTATGTCACCTACCGTGATATGTACAGTTTATATGTACGTCACCTACCGTGATATGTACAGTTTATATGTACGGCAGCTACGGCGTTATGTACACTTTATATGTACGTCACCTACCGTGATATGTACACTTTATATGTACGTCACCTACCGTGATATGTACAGTTTATATGTACGCCAGCTACGCCGCTATGTACACTTTATATGTACGGCAGCTACGGCGTTATGTACACTTTATATGTACGTTACCTACCGTGATATGTACACTTTATATGTACGTAACCTACCGTGATATGTACAGTTTATATGTACGGCAGCTACGCCGTTATGTACACTTTATATGTACGGCAGCTACGCCGTTATGTACACTTTATATGTCCGTCACTTACCGTGATATGTACAGTTTATATGTACGTCACCTACCACGTTATGTACACTTTATATGTACATCAGCTACCGCGTTATGTACATCTAGGACCTAAAAAAAACGCCACTTTTTAAAAGATAATGTTCAAATTATTATTAAATCTGTTTCCAAATTTCCCTTCCAGAGTCCTATTAAGATATTAGAAAAATATTTCAAAGTACAAGATGTTTATTTGCTTTAATGTTGTAAATGAGAATGTGATGGCTGAGGTGAGATTTGAACCCTGCTCCTCTGGGTGGAAGGCAATGTTGTTATCCACTCTGCCGTTTTATACCCCCATGTTGCCTGTACAGCCTCCCTCCTTCCGTACACCTTGACCCCTCCTAAACCCACATAATTAAATAGGCCATGCTCTCGGCCAATAGCAAAAGCTTCCCCACTGTTCCCCTCCCCCGGTAGTTGTGGTCGTGTAGTGCAGTTTCAGACACAACAGTGGTATATTTGTTAAAGCTTGATTTCCAATGAGTCCCAGCATCAGCCCGTAACCAACCGCGTTATGTATCCACTCTGCTACACCCCTTAGCCCCTATATATAGGGGGCAGAGAGCCGTTTTATACTCCCATGTTGCCTGTACAGCCTCCCTCTTTCCGTACACCTTGGCCCCTCCTAAACATGCATAATTAAACAAGCTACGGTCCGTAGTTGTGGTCGTGTAGTGCAGTTTCAGACATGTTGGCACTATGCTGGGTGGGCAAATAAGCCATTAACCAATGGAAAACAGGCCCGTACACCATCCCTCATTCTGTACGCCTAATTTTTTCCACAGTAATGTCAAAAAACAGATACTGCAGGACATAGGAGGGGGCTACCCGTTCTAAAGTGGGCTTGTTTTGATCCTTTTAAATTAAACTTTGGTTTGGTACCTGTCAGGGTTCTCTGTGTTGTCCTGCTCTAACTCTACTCCTCAGGTGTGCCTATTTGGCTGAGGGGGCGTGGCCCACACCTGCAGCTCGTTGCAGGCGGCTTCCTCTGGCTTCTTAAGCAGAGCGCTGACAGATGGAAGACGCCAGAGCCTTAAGCAGTCGTGGTACGACGTGGCCTCTGACCCAACTCCTGAAAACCTGCTTGTCAGTTTTTTCGTCTTTGAACTTTGACTAATTTTGGATCTCCCTGTTTCTGTCACAGTTTTTGGTGCTTGGATGCACTCACCTGTCTTGACGTCTTGTCCAAAGAACCAGACCTACAGAATCCTCTTGCTCAGATTTTGCTCTGGCTCACCCCTCATACTCCCTGGATGTTACCCAGCGGGGCCTGAGATTCCCCCTCCCGGATTCCGCTGGTTCTTCCCTCACTCTGGTCAATCCATCTGTCACCCACTTCCGAGGAGGCTCACTCTGGATCCCTCACCAGTAACATCAGCCACCCTCAGCCACTAGCTGCCGAACACCAACAGGGGTAGGATCACAGAGTTCCCTCGGCGCTACTTCTCCCCGGTTAGGTCCGCCCAGCTTTATGGTAAGCAGCGCAGCTTCTAGTAGTTCTCCTGGTTCACCTTTCAGAGTCACTTACTCTTCTTCTCTTTGCAGTCTCTCCAGCCGTGACGTTCTGACCCTGCCGAGTTGTCCGTAGTCCCGTCCGTTATATCTGCCTGTTTCCTAAATAAACATCTTAAAACTGTGCTTTGCTTCCCGATCGTATCTGCATGTGGGCTCGTCATCTGAAAACCATGACAGTACCAAGTTTGGTACACTTCTTTTTAGGAGGCCCTGATTAAGGCCTCATTAAGGTCAAAAAACAGCTGCTGGCAGACAAAAGAAACAGCCACATGTGCTCAGGTGGGCTTGTTTCGATCGTCTCTATTTACTGTTTCGTTTGGTACCAAGTTTGTGAGGCTACGATGCTCCTTCGCTAAACAGTGGCACAAAACACTGGTTTCTAGGAGGCCCCATTGAGGCCTCCTAAGCAAGGAGAAAAACCCAGCTGCTGGGAGACAAAGGAAAAAGCTACATGGGCTCAAGTGGGCTTGTTTCGATCGTCTCCATTGACTCTTTTGTTTGGTACCAAGTTTGTTACCCTTTGTTGCTCCTATGCTGAACAGTGGCACAAAACACACTGCTTCTTAGAGCACCAAAGTATAGGTGCTGAAGTGCCTGGCAGATCATTATGTTCTAAGTATGAAGCCCACTCTTCTTTGAAAAATTTATTAAATTCTTCATCTTTAAGCAGCAATGTATTAAATCTCCAGCTCTTGTTTTGTGGGGTTATTTTTTTTATTTGTTAGGGTTAAAGTAACAGGAGCATGATCACTAATAGCGATAGGATGAATTACAGCATCTGAAACGTCCGACAGCAGCGAGCTGCTGATTAAGAAATAGTCCAAACGAGAATACGAGTGGTGAACATTTGAAAAAAAAGTATATTGCTTACTATTAGGATGAAGAGAACGCCATGCATCGCAAAGACCAAAATCACTCATGTATTGTTTGACTATATTTAATGACTGCCAACTACGCTGAGACCCTGTTGTATTCAGCCTGTCTATTTCCTCATTTAGACCAAAGTTGAGGTCACCCCCAATAATTAGAGAACAATCCCCGTGTTTTGAAAGTGCATGGAAGAGTTTGTGGAAGAATGAGGGTTCATCAAATTTTGGACCATATACACTAAGATTACATAACTTCTGGTTATGAATAGATATTTTAATTATTATGAATCTACCTTCGGGATCAATAATTGTGTCTAATATTTTAAAACTAACGTTTTTGTGGATTAAAATTGCTACTCCTCTCTGTCTAGAGTTATAGCAGGCAGCAAACACATTGGGCAACTCAGGTGAGTTAAGATCACTTAACTAATCCAGGTAGCATCATCTGACGTGCTTGTGATTTCCTGGTCAGCCGGAAAGGAGCAGATGAATAATATAAAGAAAGACAGAGAATTAAGAAAGTGCAAAGAGTGAGAAAAGATGAAAGAGAAATAACCATCACCCATGCCTCGTGTACCCAACCGTGACTAACAACCATACCGTGCCAACGTGCCATTGAGCTGTGCGTTTATTTCTTTTATCACCGTGTTCCGAACACATTTTTTTTCCAAGCATGACAAGCTATAAATCCACCCTTTGTGCATCTAATAAAGCCAAGGAGTGATCTTCTGATCCCTGAACAACTGACCATTGATATAAAGTTTGTCAACTGCAACGTTAGCTCTGACGCCATCATTAATGTATTTTTTCCTGATTGGAAATAACACTCGCCTACGGTCTAGGATTTCCTTAGGAAACTGGTCATTAACACTGAAATCCGTTCCTCTCAATTCGCGGCCATAGCTTTTATCAAACAGTTTTTGTTTATAATGCTCAAATTTGGCTACAATCGGACGAGGGCGAATTTTATCGGGTTTCTTACCTCCGAGCCGGTGAACGCGATGAAAGGTGATGTTTTTTACCTGATCCGCCGGTATTTTCAGCTTCTGCTGGAGAAACTCACGTATAACAAACTCAGGGTCCTATTCTTGGCGCTCCGGGATCCCTGCAAAGACGAGATTGTCTCTCATACTTCGCGACTGTATGTCCAGAATGGATTCTTTCATCTTCTTATTTTCGCCGGTCAGCCGCGTCAACCCCTCGGTTAGCTCCGTGACTTTCCCCCTCAGCGTGTCATTCTCCGCGGCAACAGAAGCTAGCTGGGCTTGGCTAAATTCGACCGCTTCTCTGAGAGCCTGGAACTCTTTGTGGAGTGCCTCTACCAAGGCGAGGCGAGCGTCCAGGCTGGTAAGCTTTTTGTCGATTGATTCCAGGACGTCGCTGTAGCTCCTGTCGGGAGACAGAGTGGAAGTTGAGGCACCGGTAGAGCTAGATCGGGTTCGTTTGAGTGAAGGTGTGTTTGTGGCTGCGGGATTTTTTTTCTTCCCCATCACGATGTTGTCAAAACATTCGTCCAAGACATTTTATTTTCTTAATTTTATTTTGGGCCCATAGGTATTGTTGTTTTTGTATTGTACACTTTTAAATATCTGTTACTAAAGGTACATTTAACTACAAATACCTGTGTCCATCACTTATTGCTATCTTCTCAGCTCCTATGAACCTAAAGCGTTAGACGTGTACATACCCTGAAGTGGGTTACAAATACTTTAGCAATATTTCCAATTGATAAAGTGTTACTGTTACATTATTTCTTTTGGGTGTTTATCCACCAATTTAACTGTCAAACGTTCATAAAAGCTGTCTTAATGCAAGAAATGAAACCCTTAAACGCATGAAATAACAATTAACTTTAAAGAACTAAAAAGGTTTTGTTAACTTTTGACATAAAGCTGGATTACCAGCTAGTAAGATTGTCGTGGTTGAGTTCTGGTTTGACTTCATTTTTCTGTTATTTTAATTTTTTCATCTCATGTGGGTTTGGTTTGACTTTATATATTGTTAGTTTTCATTGTCATCACTTATTTTCTGTCATCTTCACTTCACCTCCTCTGCAGTTAGTCACACCTGCCAGCCACTAATTAGCCAGAATCACTTCTCCTGCCAGCCTCCCTAATTAAGCCTCACTCTGTTGTCACTCCTTTGCCCGTCCGTCATCGTTTTACACCCTCTCCATGCCAGTCCTCTTTTTTTGCCTTGGAAGATTTGTTTTGCTTTTTCATTTAAGGTCAGTCCTGCCAGTCTCTCTGAAAGACTTTGTATTATGCTGCTTTTTGTCCTGGTGTCTCCTGAGAACTGCTAACCTGACTAGCCACTCTGGGAAAGCTCTGCTCTGTACCCTGGTGTCTCCTGAGAACGGCTAACCTGACTAGCCGCCCTGGAGAAGCTCTGCTCTGTGCCCTGGTGTCTCCAGAGAACTGCTAACCTGACTAGCCGCCCTGGAGAAGTTCTGCTCTGTGGCCTGGTGTTGCTACGAGGCCTGCTACCCGAGCAGTACTGAGCTTTCCAAGCCACCTAGTGATTGGGGACTATCTCTCTCTGGACCATCAGCTCCTACCATCATCTACATCCCTGTTCCCGTGCAGTCCTGTCTCTCTGGCTTTATCATCAAACATCTCATTCAATAAACTCACAAAAGATTCCTGCCTCTGTGTATAGTGTGTTCGGGTCATCAGAACAAAACATGACAAAGATACCTTTGATTAAATTGGTAAACTAATGTTTAAACCAGGGGTGTCAAACATACGGCCCGCGGGCCGAATCCGTATTTTGCACAAATATTGTGCAATCCAAATAAAAATGGCCACTATTTGTAAAGCACATTCAGACTAAATGTGTACTTCAGTTTGGTAAAAATCCAGGCGATTTTGAACTATTTAAAAGACTTTGAAATTCACATGTGCAAGACTATAAAGGTTAATATTTTTTTTCTCTGAAACGCTTTTTTCAATGGACGTTTAAAAAATCACATAGTTAGATAAAGCACTCTTTGAAATCCATTAATATTTTCAGAATTTTAGAGCAAACTGTTGATTTTTAACAAATTTATGAAGTTTGTGATCTGGTCACAGCTCTCACCATCCAGAGCTCTGACCATGCAGAACTGTGAACAGGGCGGCCATTTTTCCCATATATGGGCACATCACAGGATGTGACGTCACATCCCGTGATTTTTCTAAGCGGAGCAGAAACTTGAAGAGGGAGGATAGCTTTTAGAGTTTTGAAAAGAACACAGACTTTTAAAAAAAAATATTGAATGTAAAAAATATCAAGCAGAAGCAAGGAAAGTTATTTAGAAGGCAAAGAAGACAAAATGGAGAGATTTTTGTGATTCAATGGGCAGAACAACCCCTATAGCTTAGGTATGGGGAATGATTAAGAAAATGAAGGGAAATAGACAAGAGAGAACATATCCAGTTCTAAAACATGAAGAAGGAACAGCAGTAACAAATGAAGAAAAACTAGAAGTAATGGCAAGAACATTTGCAAAGATCCATAGTTCAGATAATTTAACAAAAACGGGAAAATTTAGGAGAGAGCAGACAAGAAGAATAAATGATTTTATTTTAGAAGGTGAAACAACTCCAGGAAATGTCATGGATGTTTATTTTTCTATGCACAAAATGAAGAGAGTGATATTTAGATCAGGATTAACAGCACCAGGAAAAGATCAGATATGTTATAGTATGTTAAAAAAAACTTAGGGAAACAAGCTGAAGAAAAACTTCTAGGTTTATATAATAAGATTTGGAAAGAAGGAAGATTACCTTGTAATTAGAAGGAAGCAATTATTGTGCCAATTATTAAACCAGGAAAGGATCCAACAAACCCTTTAAGTTATAGACCAATTGCACTTACTCCATGTTTAGGAAAGATTATGGAAAGAATGATAACAGAAAGGATTACATATTATGTAGAAAGTAAAAGACTGTTGTCTTCATGTCAAAGTGGATTCAGAAAAGGAAGTACAATGGATCCAGTTGTGTGTTTGGAATCAGATATTAGAAAAGCTCAGATTAATAGGGAAGTAGTAGTAGCAATATTTTTTGATAATGAGAAAGCATATGACATGGTATGGAAGGATGGGTTGCTTATAAAATTATATAAAATGGGCATAACAGGAAGGGCTTATAATTGGATTGAAGATTTTTTGTTTAATAGAGTTATACAGGTACAGATGGGAGTAACAAAATCTGATAAATATAAAATTGATAATGGAACTCCACAGGAAAGTATTATCAGTCCTTTATTATTCTCAATTGTAAGTAATGAACAACTGACAACAGCTTAATCGGTAAGTGTATCTGTCGCTGCTCCTGCAGTTAATTAATGAATTATTTCCACCTGTGGCCACGTCACCTGTCAGCGTGTATTCCCTCACTGCCAGTAACTTAGCTGATAAACCAAACAGGGATATCCTCATGATTTGCCATTAGCTCAGGCTAATTTAGCAAGATGCACTTTTTCTTTTCTTTTCTTTTTAACAATGGTCAGAATGTGAAACAGTGTCCCGCATTTAATGGGTCTGATTCAGAAAAAGTGAAAAAATTCCACCTGAGCTTTTCTGTAACAAAGAAGGCAGAGCTGCATCGGCTGTCAGTCAATAAGCAGCAGCTCCACCTCAGGAGCAGCTGCTCTCCAGGACACTCGTTAAATAAAATCACAAGGATTTTGATGCATGCAAATTATTAAGGAAACTACGTCAAATAAAAATAAATAAAATGCAGCTACAATATGGACTGGAGAACGGGTTCTAACTGGGTGAGGCCAGAGAAAGGCGATTGTCAGAAAACTTTTATGAAGTTCTTTTGTTTTTTTAACAGTGTAGAGGGTGAAGTGAAACGACACTGTAGAACCAAGTCGCACTAGAACCAGCTGAGAAAGCCTCCTGTGGTTCTATGGACTAATTTTATTCAACCCAAAATCACCTGCCAGAGAGACAAGCTACAGCAGCCAAGATTACCTACAGCAGGGGTTCTCAACCTTTTGCAAGCTGGGCCCCCCCAAAGCTGGTTCGTTGCAGTTGGGGCCCCAGTGCCCCCCGCCCAGATCCCCCATCCCCCCGCCCCGCTCTACCTTGCATAGATAGATAGATAGATAGATAGATAGATAGATAGATAGATAGATAGCCCTAGGCTATTATTTTTAGGCCCACATTATTATTATTACCATCATCAGTAGCGGTAGGTAGGCCTATTATCATTTCTAGGCTATTGTTATAATTGGCAGTAGCACCAGACTTCTAATGTGAGCTTGCAGGCATTATTATTATTATTATTATGAGTAGTATAGGCCTATCACCATTACTAGGCTATTGCTATATAATTGTGAGGTTACATGCTTTTTTTTGTTATTATTATTATTATTATTATTATTATTATTATTATTATTATTATCATCATCAGTAGGCCTATCATCATTACTAGGCTATTGCTATAATTGGCAGTAGCACCAGACTTCTAATGTGAGCTTGCAGGCATTATTATTATTATTACTATTATTATTATTATTATTATGAGTAGTATATGCCTATCATTATTACAAGGCTATTGCTATATAATTATGAGGTTACATGCTTTATTGTTGTTGTTATTATTATTATCATTATTATTATCATCAGTTGGCCTATTATCATTACTAGTCTAACTCTTGGACTGAACGTATTTTTTGCCAGATGCATTCAAATAGTCACCAGAGTAAAGAAATGTATATTATATGTGAATTATGTGCGCCGTTTGGAAGTAATTTTGATAAAACTTGCTGTATAAGCGAAAGAGCACGAACGTTCTGCATTCGGGTTGTTCCGGAATGCGACGTCACAAACAGAACTAGTACCGTGCATCAGCCTGCAAATACTACGTCTTTTGCTACCGATTTGTTCAATTTTATTAATAACTCTTACTCTACGTACAAAAAAATAAATTAAAAAAATGTCTGATACATCTTCAAACTCCCCCTCAAGCATCGGCGACTCAGATAAGGAATATATATACGAAGAAACGGAGTTTGAACAAGGTGAACCTGAGGAGACTATATCCAACGCTTGCCAACACATAGAGCCCATGCTCCATTGTAAGTACCCCTCACAATCCTCGCTTGTGAAGTGTGAATTGCATAAAACACTTTTGTCACTGCTGGCAATCCAGTCCTTTTGCGTTTCTTTTACGAATGTATCCCATTTCTTTCGGACCTTTTAATCATTCGGCCAAGTATGTAGCGCTACTTTCTGGCCTACACTAGACCGCGGTGAAGTTGGCTTGACATGGACATTCAAGCTCCGCGGCGTCAGCGGAGCACTCTTGAGAAACAAAAATCAAATCAGATTTATTGACGGTCCCACCGCGTATGGGAGAAGGGAGCAGCTGAGACACGCTAGCCGAAATCGGAGTCCTTCAACCGGATCAACCGTGAGCTAGATCCCGCTGACTCCGCGGAGGTTGAATGTCCAATGTCAAGCTAACTTCACCGCGGTCTGCACTACAGCTGCTAACTACGGCGATTTTTTTAAATATGCATACATGTACAATGTATGCAAACCCTCTGGCATGAGTCTGTGAAAAGGATTAATAGGACAAAAACACCGAAATAATCCTTAGTGAACAATGTTTGTTTAAACCTACCGGGCGGCTCGTCCTCTTTGCTGAAGCGCTGTGTGTCCGCTGTGTGTCCGCTTTCTGATGTTAAACAAACATGTCTGAACGTCCATCCATCCATTTTCTGACCCATCCATTTTCTGACCCTAATCCCTCATGGGGTCGCGGGGGTTGCTGGTGTCTATGTCCCGATATATAAAATAATTCTTAGCCGTCCAGTGGGTTCATGGTTCCATGCTCTCTCATGTGTATTGCCTGCCGTGTTTATAAGGCAGCTAAGCTACTAGCTATGTCGCCGTACAAGCCTTGGCCAGCATTTCACAGACTCCCTCCGTCCCTTCAGGCTTTTGCTGTATAAATCTGGCAATGTGATACCATCAACCATCAACTTACTCTTAAAACGATCTTGTGATACGTTATCTAAAGAAGAAAAATATGCCGAGAACTCGTCAGCTTCCTTCCAGTCCGGCGCGCATGCGCAAAAAACCCGGATGAAAACCGCTTATCACCTGCATTTGCGCTCACTATCGACAAAACAATCAAATTTGTTCAAAACTTTTTTTTTAAATCAGTCCAAACACATTTTAATTTTTATTCAGGAGTTATGTATATACAAAACTTTAACTTTTTATAAAAGTAGTTTAGTGATAAAAAAAAAGTGCAAATTTTTTTTTCCCAGTTTTTTTCCACTCCCATCCTGTAGCCTACTCGCGCCCCCCCGGGAGAGTGTCGGCGCCCCCCCGGGGGGGCGCGCCCCACCGGTTGAGAACCACTGACCTACAGCAATATTTAACTTTATGCAAAGTTTAATAACATTTTTCTAATTAAAGTGTTCATCTTAAAAAGCAAGTATTTTTTTTTCTGATAAACTTTGAGCAACTTTATTGAACTTCAAAAATTTAAGATCCCATCCATCCATGGATTTTCTATACTCGGTTTTCGGTACAGGTGTGACGTCAAGCCCTATCTGATGGGGAAACAGGGTAATGGGGGTGTGGGGGACGGCAGGTGGCTCTTCCTAGTCAGGGACACAGATTACATCCTGGACAGGTCGCCAGTCACAGGGCGAAAATATAACCGTTTTATTAGACTTCAAAAAAAGTTAAATAATGCCTTTTTATAAACTCATGAGTTGTGATAATTAATTGCTGTGCAATAATAGGAAAAACAGACTGATTATTGTAATGTGCGATCTGTGTTAAATTAAAATATATGACGTCATCATAGTGTTGGTTATGTGTCCTGCATTGTCCATGCTTGTGGTTGGCCTTGTATGATCATAGGATTGGTTTATATTGAATGTGACAGGGAGCCAGTGGAGTTAATGTACAGGAGTGAAGTAGATGATGTAATGATGAAGCTGCTGTCTTTGTACTAGATGCAGTTTATGGAGGTTTTCTGGAGGACAAGGAGGGAAGGGAGCTGAAATTGTAAAGTCAAGAGGTGAGTGGACTGTGAACCAGTTTGACAACAGTGTGAAATAAGAACTTGATGCTGCCGAGATGAAAGTTAACCAGGTGATGATGTGGAAAGTGAAGGAGAGGATGGGAGGCTGGCCAGGATGACGCCAAGGCTCTGAAGCTGAAAGGTGGGAGAGATACAGGAATGGTCAATGGATATTGTAGACCTACCAGATTTGGTTAATGTTGACTTTGCACAATAAACAAGTGAGGTAACTGATGTGGCATTATGTCCACGGCTCGGGAATATATGGGCTGACTTGAATTTTTTTTCAGTCAAACTGATTATTTTTGCTTTAACCCATGGTATATATGTATGAATATGCACTTTTACTGTTGCTGTTTAGAGTTCAACAGTCTGATGGCAACGGGGAAAAAGCTGTTGCAAAAACTGGTGAACGTGCAGCGGATGCTGCAGAACCTTTTCCCAGTGGGCAAAGGGGAGAACAGTCCACGGTGGAGGGGTCTCTGATAATGTTATGGGCTCGGGACATGCAGCGCTGGGATGAAATGTCCTTACGGACAGGAGAGGAGCCCCGATGATCCCTTCTGCTGTCCTCACCACTCTCCACCAGATGCTGTGGGATGAGGGTGTTAAACGCTGAAGTCCAGGAACATGCTCCAAGAGGGCGGGCTGAAGTCCAGGAACATGCTCAAAGGGGGCGGTGCATGGGCTTGGAACCCGTTAATAACTGCTTGCAGTTCTAGTTATTATTATTATTACGGAATTAAAACGCGTTGTGGAGCCCACGCGGGTTTGTAACGAATCAATTGGATCAGGTATCTAAGTTCAGAACGTGCGCCCTTACTCAAACCCAGAAATTCAGACCCCTCAACAACTAGGGGGTGCTATAATAAAAGACAATGCGTTTACGCCTGTAACCACCAAACTACTGGTCCTACACTCAAAAACTTGATGTAACTTTGTTTATTGGATGATTCTGCAAAATAAAGTGAATTGGCACACCCTTCGTTTCCCAGCTAGTTTTCGCGCTACATGGCTACAAAGGTTAAACCTTTCTTGTTAAACTCCTCCTACATTTTTTATGCAATCCGTGCAAAACTTTGTATATAAGCATGTCATGAACAAATAAAAAAAGTTATCGCGGCGGATTTTTGAATTTTGACTTTTTCGAAAAGTAACGCTAAAATAAGTGATTGTTAGCTAGCTAGCTCTAAATGTAATTGCTGATTATTGTAAAACCATAACAGATTTTGACATGTCCTTCATAACACATAGTCCAAATAAGATTTTGCACATGTGACCCGCATTTGAGGATCGTCCATCACTAGGGGGCGCTGTGATGTCAAGAAATCTACTACGCAAGAATGGCTGATCGGATTTTTACAAAACCTTCTTCATTCCCTTCCAGACATTGCCCTTAACTAAAGTATTAAATATGGTATTTATTGAAACAAGTGGGCGGGGCCTATTTCCAAAAGTGTGGAAAAAAACTGGAAAACTTCAAAAATTCACCTAAAATCACTTGTGTGGTGTAACAAGCTCGGATTTTCAGGGTGTATTCCTTGAATAAGGTGCAACGATTCTCTCACTGCATGTATTGAGGTTTCTGAAAGTTGCACACTCTGATTTTTTAAAAGTTTGTAAAATGGAGAAATCAATGTATTTTCCACAAATATTGGTCAATGCCAATAAAAATGGCCTCTATCTGTAAAGCACAGCCAGAATAAACTTGTGTTTTAGTTTGGTAAAAATCCAGGTCAATTTGACCAATTTACAAGAAATTTAAATTTACATGTATAGGACTATAAAGTTTAATGTTTTTTTTTCTCTGAAACCGTTTCATTAATGACCATATTAAAAATCACGTAGTTAGATAAAGCACTCTTGGACATACGTAAATATTTTCAGAATTTTAGAGCAAACCGTTGAATTTTAACAAATTTATGAAGTTTGTGATCAGTTCACAGCGCTCATCATCCAAAGAAGCTGTGAGCAACGCTGGTGTGGTGCATTCACAGTGAATGGGACAATTCAAAACTCAAGAAGAAACATGTTTTTGTTCAATTATTTTTAAAATGTATATATATATATATATATATATATATATATATATATATATATATATATATATATATACTTTTTTTATTGATTGAAGAAAAACACGTTTTTTGTTGAGTACTGAATTGTCCCATGAACTCTGAATGCACCACAGCTGAACGTAGTTGCTTCTTCCTGGCTGCTCAGAGCTAGCGTGTTCTTCAGGCACAAGATGTGGGAATTCAGTGCTGTAACCTGTTAAGCAAGACAACAAAGTTTTTTGTTGAAACATAATCCTGGTGAGTGCTTTTTTTTTAGATGTAAACAGTTTATCAATGTTCACGGTTAGACTCTGAGCTGAGGAAATCCTCAGGATTGAGTGAAGGTGATGTGTGATGTTTTGGTTAGCTTTATTAGAGAGAAAAGTTGTTTTTCTCCCTTTAACAATCCAACACACCTGAAATCGGTTGTCTAAGAGGCGCAGCGCGCTGATTGCGCTCCGCAATTACTGTGCGCAGTTGTCAGCAGAGGCCATCTGCCCGCGCCTGATAAGACATAGTATTAATGACACATCCACAGATGTGCAAATTTCTTTAAAAGGCAGTGTCATAATTTACAAAAAAAAATGTTTGAAGTGCAGTTGTCTTGTAACCCTTGTTTTTAAAGTTGCTTCTTCTTAAGGTTATCTTAAGTATTTTGCAACTATTGTTGTTTAGATTTTATAAATATTAATTTGCAGGATAATTTAAAGCAGTGTATGGTGTGTAATTATAAGATATGAAATGGTTAAGTTTTTTTTTAGATTTTGTAAATTGTACTTGATTTGTTTTCCTTGCAATTCCACTTAAACAAGAAAATACAACAAAGGTATAGTATGCTGCTCGTGTGTTTTATTAAATATCTTTTTTGATAGTCTAGTCATTTAGATAACTTCTTACATAGCACTACAACAATTAACATACAGAAATAAATTGACTTAGTCAGCAACACAAAATGTGCCTTGATAATTAGCCAAAACACAACAGTTGTGCCAGATTTGATTGACAGTTCTCCCTTTAACAATCCAACACACCTGAAATCGGTTGTCTAAGAGGCGGAGCGCGCTGATTGCGCTCCGCAATTACTGCGCGCAGTTGTCAGCAGAGGCCATCTGCCCGCGCCTGATAAGACATAGTATTAATGACCAGGGGCGTTTCGAGCTTTGAAGGACATCCGGGGCTTAGCCCAGACCATTTTATATAAATACAGGATCACTCGAAGTGTTTTTTTTTTTTAATTATTATTAAAGTAACAATTTACTTTCAGTCAAAATACATCTTTAACATTATGCACAAACACATACACACTCTCACTCAAATTATTAAGGAAACTACGTCAAATAAAAATAAATAAACTGCAGCTACAATATGGACTGGAGAACGGGTTCTAACTGGGTGAGGCCAGAGAAAGGCGATTGTCAGAAAACTTTTATGAAGTTTTTTTTTTAACAGTGTAGAAGGTGAAGTGAAACGACACTGTAGAACCAAGTCGCACTAGAACCAGCTCAGAAAGCCTCCTGTGGTTCTATGAACTAATTTTATTCAACCCAAAATCACCTGCCAGAGGGACAAGCTACAGCAGCCAAGATTACCTACAGCAATATTTAACTTTATGCAAAGTTTAATAACATTTCTCTAATTAAAGTGTTCATCTTAAAAAGCAAGTAATGTTTTTTTCTGATAAACTTTTTAGCAATTTTATTGAACTTCAAAAATTTAAGATCCCATCCATCCATGGATTTTCTATACTCGGTTTTCGGTACAGGTGTGACGTCAAGCCCTATCTGATGGGGAAACAGGGTAATGGGGGTGGGGGGGACGGCAGGTGGCTCTTCCTAGTCAGGGACACAGATTACATCCTGGACAGGTCGCCAGTAACAGGGCTCAAATATAACCGTTTTATTAGACTTCAAAAAAGTTAAATAATGCCTTTTTATAAACTCATGAGTTGTGATAATTAATTGCTGTGCAATAATAGGAAAAACAGACTGATTATTGTAATGTGCGATCTGTGTTAAATTAAAATATATGACGTCATCATAGTATTGGTTATGTGTCCTGCATTGTCCATCCTTGTGGTTGGCCTTGTATGATCATAGGATTGGTTTATATTGAATGTGACAGGGAGCCAGTGGAGTTAATGTACAGGAGTGAAGTAGATGATGTAATGATGAAGCTGCTGTCTTTGTACTAGCTGCAGTTTATGGAGGTTTTCTGGAGGACAAGGAGGGAAGGGAGCTGAAATTGTAATGTCAAGAGGTGAGTGGACTGTGAACCAGTTTGACAACAGTGTGAAGTAAGAACTTGATGCTGCCAAGATGAAAGTTAACCAGGTGATGATGTGGAAAGTGAAGGAGAGGATGGGAGGCTGGCCAGGATGACGCCAAGGCTCTGAAGCTGAAAGGTGGGAGAGACAAAGGAATGGTCAATGGATATTGTAGACCTACCAGATTTGGTTAATGTTGACTTTGCACACTAAACAAGTGAGGTAACTGATGTGGCATTATGTCCACGGCCTGGGAATATATGGGCTGACTTGAATTTTTTTTTCAGTCAAACTGATTATTTTTGCTTTAACCCATGGTATATATGTATGAATATGCACTTTTACTGTTGCTGTTTAGAGTTCAACAGGCTATGCCGTTCGTCTGCTCTGTGAGCAGAGAACCCTATTGTTTTTCTAGTGTTTTTAAATTATTTATTAGGGTTCCAAGCCCGCAGCGCAGGCGAACGGCTGTGCCGTTCGTCTGCTCTGTGAGCAGAGAACCCTATTGTTTTTCTAGTGTTTTTAAATTATTTATTATTATTATTATTATTAGGGTTCCAAGCCCGCAGCGCAGGCGAACGGCTATGCCGTTCGTCTGCTCTGTGAGCAGAGAACCCTATTGTTTTTCTAGTGTTTTTAAATTATTTATTATTATTATTACGGGTAATTATTATTCTCCGCTAAAACGCGTTGGGCGGCCCATGCGGATTTGTAACGAATCCATTGAATCAGGTATCCAAGTACAGAATGTGCACCGCTACTCAAACCCAAAAATTCAGACCCCTCAACAACTAGGGGGCGCTATAATAAAGGACAATGCGTTTACGCCTGTAACCACCAAACTACTGGTCCTACGCTCAAAAACTTGATGGCACTTTGTTTATTGGATGATTCTGCAAAATAAAGTGAATTGGCACACTCTTCGTTTCCCAGCTAGTTTTCGCGCTACATGGCTACAAAGGTTAAACCTTTCTTGTTAAACTCCTCCAACATTTTTTGTGCAATCCGCACAAAACTTTATATATAAGTGTGTCATGGACAAATAAAAAAAGTTATCGCGGCGGATTTTTGAATTTTGACTTTTTCGAAAAGTAACGCTAAAATAAGTGATTGTTAGCTAGCTAGCTCTAAATGTAATTGCTGATTATTCTAAAACCATAACAGATTTTGACATGTCCTTCATAACCCATAGTCCAAATAAGATTTTGCACATGTGACCCGCATTTGAGGATCGTCCATCACTAGGGGGCGCTGTGATGTCAAGAAATCTACTACGCAAGAATGGCTGATCGGATTTTTACAAAACCTTCTTCATTCCCTTCTAGACATTGCCCTTAACTAAAGTATTAAATATAGTATTTATTGAAACAAGTGGGCGGGGCCTATTTCCAAAAGTGTGGAAAAAAACTTGAAAACTTCAAAAATTCACCTAAAATCACTTGTGTGGTGTAACAAGCTCAGATTTTCAGGATGTTTTCCTTGAATAAGGTGCAACAATTCTCTCACTGCATGTATTCCAGTTTTTGAAAGTTGCACACTCTGTTTTTTTCAAAGTTTGTAAAATGGAGAAATCAATGTATTTTCCACAAATATTGGTCAATCCCAATAAAAATGGCCTCTATCTGTAAAGCACAGCCAGAATAACCATGTCTTTCAGTTTGATAAAAATCCAGGCGATTTTGACCAATTTACAAGATTTTAAAAATTAATGATACAAGATTATAAAGTTTAATTTTTTCTTTCTCTGAATCCATTTTGTTAATGACCATCAAAAAAATCGTGTGGTTAGATAAAACACTCTTGGACATTCATGAATATTTTCAGAATTTTAGAGCAAACCGTTGATTTAAAATAAATATTTATTTAGATAGTTTGACAAAAACCTATTGTAAAGAGCTTTTCAGAAAATGAAGCAAGGGCTCCATCTCGTGGCTTGTTTTTGCAACTACAACAACTCTTACCATTAATAGTCTAAGTAAGGGGTATCAATTAAAACTTAGATGTCCACTTCAATAATTTTGTATGTATATATATATGTATGTATCCATGTATCCATATATATATATATATATATATATATATATATATATATATATATATATATATATTTACATTAATGCTTTAATGTGGCGTTGTATGGAATACATTTAAAAATTCCAGCAGAGGACCACATTTGATCATGGATGGATCTCTACAAACACACACACATATATCTGTCCATCCATCCATCCATCCATCCATTTTCTGACCCGCTTAATTCCTCATGGGGTTGCGGGGCTGCTGGTGCCTATCTCCAGCATATATATATATATATATATATATATATATATATATATATATATATATATATATATATATATTAGTGCTGTCAGTTAAACGCGTTATTAACGGGGTTAACGTAAACCCATTTTAACGCTGACAATTTTTTTGTCGCCGTTAATCGCGCGTCGTCAAAACACACACACCGTTCCTTAATGTTTTTCCCCCCGCCGCGCTCTCCGGACTGTGTTTCTTTTACCCTCGGCGCTTTCCGTAGTTTCAAGAGTGCTAGAAAACTGTAGCAAAACAGACACGGGTTGGCAACAGTGAGCGCAAAGTTTCTTTTACCCTCGGACACACGCGACTTTGGGCTTCTTTTTTCTAAAAGCGCTTCTAAATTTCATGAGTCACGGGTTGCGTTTTTTTTGGGCAGGTTTCTGAAAGTGAAATCGCTTATTTGGGGTCTTAAATAAGTGACGAAATAGGGGTTATTAAGTGGCCTGCCTGCACTACATTTGAGTGTATCCAGCTGAAATATCCCTCCGCCATAGGAGCCGACAGTAGTAAAGGCAGACAGAGCAACTCTGCACGTATTTTCTGCAGTTTACGGTGCAATAACCGGTGATAACTGCTGAAAGTAGATTACTTGGTGCAGATCACCATTTTAAGCAGAGATTGGTTCTGAAGATGAGCTTTTACACGTTAATAACATTGCAGAAACCCAACCCATAAACCGTTCTTTAATGCTTATTAATTTGTTGTCTCTGTATTTGACAACCCAGGGATGTATCACGTTTCAAAACGAAGGACCTGGAGTTACTAACAGTTGCTAAACAGTCTCATTCAGGCTATTAAGCTCCTGCCCAGTTGCAAGCAAAGTGTAAGGCTGGAATGACCTGGAGATTTAAAACCTTTTTCCAGGCTTAAACTCTATGAATATGGATAGAAACAGCAAGCAAAAATATTCAAAGAAATTATTGTTGTTGGTGTGAAAGCTCAGAATTAGATGTGTGTGTGTGAGAGAGAGAGAGTGAAGAAATGAACAAAACTTATGACTTTATCGAAATGTTCAATTTTTATTAATTTATATGTATGCATAATACCTTTTGTTTAAGAGGCAAAAAAAAATATATCGGCATGAAAACAGGTATTTACACATTTGTTTACACATGGTGTAAACATCAGGGTATCATGATTAGTCATATAGCCATTATAGTCCAGAGTTTAACATTTGGCACCAGGATGTTTTCATACCAATTCTGAAAAGTGCTTGAAAAATAACAAAAATATTTTTTGTACAAGCATGTATTTTATTAGTGTCATTTATTGCAAAATTGCATATTAAAATGCCCAAATAGGCTATTACACTTTCAGAAATAAAAGGATAAAATATGCAATTAATTTGCGATTAATCTCGAGTTAACTATCGACATCATAGGATTAATCACGATTAAAATTTTTAATCGTTTGACAGCACTAATATTTATATATATATATATATATATATATATATATATATAGGATCACTCTTAACAGACTGTTCCTTCAGAGCCAAATCTGCGTGGAGGTCAACTAACTGCAAGCTAACTGACTCAGAAGTAAATCTATGGTTCAGCACTACAATACAAATATACAGTCAGTTTATCAACATCCCACTGTTAATTCTTCTAGTTCAAACATACTACATGTAAATTAAAATTATGACTGTTCATTAATATCAAACTAAACAGTAGACATTTTAAACCTCGTTTACATCTTAGTTAAATAGCTTGAGGCTGTACATGTGTAAATTCCTACGTTGAGCGAGGTACTTGAACCCATCACACACGCAGTATTTGATCCAGTCCGACATTTCTCTGTGTTCAGCGCTGGGTTTCGTCCATACAATGGATGATGGAGAGTATTGGATGTAGAAGGATTTCATGCTCTTTGGTAAGGTGATAACTGTATTTCATCTCATGATTTACAAAGACTTGGAAGAGGATTAAAAAAACCTATGCTGTAATTTGTTAAATTACAGGTCATAGTTTCATAATTAAAAAGGATTTTATATTTTTGTTTTACATGGGTTAAAGATGATTCCGGTGTTTTGAGTTGGGAAAAATTTTTAAAGTGCATGTAAAACATCGCAATGGAAATGTGAGGAATGAAGAAAAAACAATGCTGTAAAAATTGATAAAGTGAGTTTATTTAGCTGAATGCAATAATAATATTATCGTGTGCAGGCTAGGTTTTTTTGTTGTTGCTGATCAAAAAGCTGGATCAGACTACTGGATCAGATTCCATGGATTCTCTCTGAAAGGACATGGCGAGCCTGTGCCCCAAGCAGAACTGAACCTCCATTGACAAACTTCATTCTTCTTACTGACATGAACTTGCCAGTGGTAACAACACAAACCACTGAACAAAGAAAAGAAAAAAAACAACTGAACTCGCAACATAACTTGACTTGACTGACGACTGAAATATATTATATATAGTCACAGAGGGTGTTGGGGTAGCTGGGGCTGAGTTCTTCCTGAAGTCCACAACCATCTCCACTATTTTTACAGCGTTGAGTTCTAAGTTGTTCTCCCTGCACCAGGTCACCAGATGGTCACCCTCCCACCTGTAGGCGGACTCGTCACCATCAGAGATAAATCCCATGAGAGTGGTGTCGTGCGCAAACTTCAGAAGCTTGACAACCGTTGTTTTCCACCAGTCGGACGTGCTGCCGCCTCGACACCACACAGAGAGACAGCTGGTCAGAATGCTCTCTATGGTACTTGTGTAGAGGGTTGTGAGGATGGGCGGGGGCAGTTGGGCTCTCCTCATCCTCCACAGGAAGTACAAGCGCTTCTGTGCCCTCCTCACCAGATGTGGTGTTCACAGAGCAGGTGAGGTTGTCCGTGATGTGCACCCTGATGAATTTGGTGCTGCTAACCACCACCACAGCTGAGCTGTTGATGAGTTTGTGTCATCTGCGAACTTCATGATGTGATTGGGGGTGAACCTGGGAGTGCAGTCGTGTGTCATCAGAGTAAACAACAGGGGGCTGCAGACGCAGCCCTAAGGGGAGCCCGTGCTGAGGGTGATGACATCAGAGGTGGTCTGTCAGACCCGGACTGACAGCGGTCAGGAGGTGAGGAAGTGTTGAGGGGTGTACTGAAGCCCAGATGTTCCAGTTTTTCCACCAGATGCTGTGGGATGAGGGTGTTGAACGCTAAAGTCCAGGAACATGCTCAATGGGGGCGCGGCGTAGGTGGGCTTGGATGAGGGTGTTGAATGCTGAAGTCCAGGAATATGCTCAAAGGGGGCGGTGCGTGGGCTTGGAACCCGTTAATAACTGCTTGCAGTTCTAGTTATTATTATTATTATTATTATTACGGCTAAAACGCGTTGGGCGGCCCATGCGGATTTGTAACGAATCAATAGGATCAGGTATCTAAGTACAGAATGTGCGCCTCTACTCAAACCCAGAAATTCAGACCCCTCAACAACTAGGGGGCGCTATAATAAAGGACAATGCGTTTTGGCCTATAACCACCAAACTACTGGTCCCACACTCAAAAACTTCACATCACTTTGTTTATTGGATGATTCTGCAAAATAAAGGGAATTGGCACACCCTTCGTTTCCCAGCTAGTTTTCGCGCTACATGGCTACAAAGCTTAAACCTTTCTAGTTAAACTCCTCCTACATATTTTGTGCAATCCGCGCAAAACTCCATATATAACCATGTAATGGACAAATAAAAAAAGTTATCGCAGCGGATTTTTGAATTTTGACTTTTTCGAAAAGTAACGCTAAAATAAGTGATTGTTAGCTAGCTAGCTCGAAATGTAATTGCTGATTATTCTAAAACTATAACAGATTTTGACATGTCCTTCATAACACATAGTCCAAATAAGATTTTGCACATGTGACCCGCGTTTGAGGATCGTCCATCACTAGGGGGCGCTGTGATGTCAAGAAATCTACTACGCAAGAATGGCTTATCGGATTTTTACAAAACCTTTTTCATCCCCTTCCAGTAATAGCCCTTAACTAAAGTCTTAAATATGGTAATGATTGAAACAAGTGGGCGGGGCCTATTTCCAAAAGTGTGGAAAAAAACTGGAAAACTTCAAAAATTCACCAAAAATCACTTGTGTGGTGTAACAAGCTCGGCTTTTCAGGATGTATTCCTTGAATAAGGTGTAACAATTCTCTCACTGCATGTATTCCAGTGTTTGAAAGTGCCACACTCTGTTTTTTTCAAAGTTTGTAAAATGGAGAAATCAATGTATTTTCCACAAATATTGGTCAATCCCAATAAAAATGGCCTCTATCTGTAAAGCACAGCCAGAATAACCATGTCTTTCAGTTTGGTAAAAATCCAGGCGATTTTGACCAATTTACAAGATTTTAAAAATTAATGATACAAGATTATAAAGTTTAATATTTGTTTTCTCTGAATCCATTTTTTTAATGACCATCAAAAAAATCGTGTGGTTAGATAAAACACTCTTGGACATTCATGAATATTTTCAGAATTTTAGAGCAAACCGTTGAATTTTAACAAATTTATGAAGTTTGTGATCAATTTACAGCTCTCATCATCGAGAGCTCTGCCATCCAGAACTGTGAACAGGGCGGCCATTATGCCCATATTTGGGCACATCACCGGAAGTGACGTCACATCCTGTGTATTTTCTAAGCGGAGCAGAGACTTGAAATGGGAGGATAGCTTTTAGAGTTTTGAGAAGAACACATAATTTAAAAAATTTAATTGAATATAAAAAAGATCAAGCAGAAGCAAGAAAAGTTATTTAGAAGGCAAAGAAGACAAAATGGAGAGATTTTTGTGATTCAATAGGCAGAACAACTTCTATAGCTGAGGTATGGGGAATGATTAATAAAATGAAGGGAAATAGACCAGAGAGAACATATCCAGTTCTAAAACATGAAGAAGGAACAGCATTAACAAATGAATAAAAAGTAGAAGTAATGGCAAGAACATTTGCAAAGATCCATAGTTCAGATATGGATCAGACTTATTCGAAAAGTAACGCTATAATATAATATGGATAGATAGATTAGAGAGAATTAGAAAACTTTATTTGTCATTTTGTATGCACAGAGTGCGTACAGAACGAAATTCTGTTGCATACAGCTTGTAAATTGCAGTAAAATAAATTACAGTATAAGGTGCAGCAGTGACTTGAAGTAAACAATTGAAATGCAAACAAATCAGGAGAAGTCACAGTGTACAGGTGTGTATTTTTAAAAAACATTTGTATATGCAGAATTGATTGTGCAGAGGGCAATTTGTGCAAGAATACAGCTTGTAAATTACAGTCAATTTAAATTACAGTATAAGGTGCAGCAGTGATTTAAAAGTAAACAATTGAGGTGTAAACAATGCATGAGAAAGTCACAGTGTACAGGTAAGTATTTTTAAAACTATTTGTATGTACTGGATTGATTGTGCAAAGGGCATTTGTGCGAGAATGCATTTAGAAACTGAGACTTCGACAGGATTTGTAATGCTAGTTGGAGATGCAATGATGCAAAATGAGCAAATATGCGAATGTTGTGCAGAGTTTATGGGTTATAGTTATAGATAGCAGTGACATGCATTCAGGGGAGGCAATCATGGAAATAAAGAAAATATAGAATAATGATACCATAATATATATTGTGATTCACTCAGTCATTTGTAATAATAGTTGTTTTTTTAATCTAATTTCCTTATTTTTTTTATCATATTGTCTTTAAAATCGAAGACTTTTCACTATTTTTACCGTAAATCCTTGGTGGTGCTTGATAGTGAAGCGCCACCAAGCCAGCGATCTTGGCCTCCACTGGGATTGCGCAATCCCACGTTAACTGTGCTGACTTCCATTCCGTGAATGCATCTTCCTGTCTCTAGATCATAAATTCAATTGTTCAAACACTGATGAACTGATTTTCCACAATTTAATATATGTGGATTACAAATTCTGTTTTGGTCATTAAACTATGTATTTTCGTGTGCTGCTGGGCGATCATAAAAGCCAAAGAGCTGGTTGTATGTGAGGCCGGCAGATGACAAATAATTTAGTTTTATTTATTTTTTAAACAAATAATCAATATTTTTTCCATGTCTCTTGGTTAATTGATTTGGCTCAACCAGTCTCCTTCAGCACTTTGCAATGAGTCTACTCTGTAGAGTGTATATATTTGTAAATTTGACTGATGATGTCAGTGCTTCACCAGCTATGAACCCTACCGCACGTCACTGATAGATAGATATATCTATCAACATCTGCATACCTTGATTCAAATGAAACGATTTTAGTCTTATTTAACACTACAAGCTACAAGGATAAGAAGAGAATATCTTGGTTGAACTTAGAATAAAAAGGTATAAGTTACGTGAAACATGTAATTCATATATTATGAGTTGTCATGAAAAGGAGTAATAGCATTAATGGTTTAAAGCCGCCATCCGCAACCAACGGACCTCGGTCCAGATACGGACCCATATGCCATCCCATCCGGACCCGGAATATATTGTTAAAATATTTGTTAATTTTGACGGGAGAATTAATTTTAAACCGGAGCATTTTTTTTCCCTATCTGACACAAGTGCTTTTACCAGCACTGCACTGAGCAAGGATTGGAAGCTACAAACCAATCGCGTGCGAGTCATACTAACCACGTGGTTCAACTAGCGAATCAAATCGTCAGCTTGAACTCAGAGCGAGTTGTATGAGCAAACCGAAGCAGAGGCACAGACATCCACGCAGTGTGATATAAGGAAGAGGAGGTGAAAGCCGGTGAGCGAAAAGCGATTGAAGCGAGAAACGCAGGGTGATACAGGAAGACAGGGCGTGGATTACAGTCAGAAGAGGTGCGAACACTATGGCGCTTTCTAAAAAGAGAAAAGTAGATGCCGAAAATCGAGCGTTCAACACGGAATGGACTGATGCGTACATGTTCATTCTTCCACCCGCGAGCACGAAACCAGTGTGCCTCATATGCTCCGAAACCGTGGCACTTATTAAAAGTGCCAATGTCAAGCGTCACTATAAGACTAAGCACAAAGCATTTGACCAATCATACCCCCCTAAGTCCGAACTCCGGACGCAGAAAATTCGAAGTCTCACTGCCCAATATGATCAGTCCACCAGGGTATTAAGCCGTGCTTTCAGCGCACAACAGCGTGCTAATGAATGTTCCCTCCGTGTTGCTTGGGTTTTAGGGAAACACAAAAAGCCCTTTACAGATGCAAGTATTGTCAAAGAGTGCATGACTGAAATAGCAGAGGCGTTACTTGATGGTAAAGAAAAAGATGAGCTCTGTGACAAAATAGAGAAAATACCCCTGTCAGCCTGCACAGCCACAAGGAGAAGTGAGATACTAGCTCAAGATTCACTGTCCCAGCTGGAAGAAGCTATTTGTAAGGCACCGTGTGTTGGCCTGGCTGTGGATGAATCTACTGATGTGTCTGACAATGCTCAGCTATTGGTTTACATAAGATTCTTAAACATGGAGAAAAATCAGTTCTGTGAAGACCTCTTAGGTGTGACTCCCCTGCAGACCACTACCAAAGGAGAAGACATCTACCTGGCCATTAAGGAAATGCTAGCACAGCGAGGAATAGAGCCAAAACAAGTGATATCAATAACCACTGATGGAGCCCCTGCCATGATAGGGAGAGAAAAGGGAGCTGTGGCAAGGTTGAAAGAAGACAACGCTGACCTGATCTCTTACCACTGCATTATTCATCAGGCTGTCCTTTGCTCCACCCTGTCAGATGAGTATGCTGAGGTGATGAAGACAATGATGAAAATCATAAACTTTCTCAGGGCATCTTCTTCTTGTCAGCATCGCATGCTCAGGGAATTTCTCAAAGAGGTTGATGCAAACTCTGATGATCTTTTGCTACACAACAATGTTAGATGGCTCAGCAAAGGCAGGGTGCTAGAGCGATTTTGGTCAATTAGACATGAAGTAACAGCTTTCTTGGAACAACTGGAAAGTCAGAAAGCAGCCAACTTTTCTGTCTTTCTAAATGACGAGAAAAACATGGGTATCGTAGCTTTTTTGGCTGATATCATGTCACACCTGAATGGGCTTAATTTGCAGCTGCAGGGAAAGAACAATTCCATTTGTGATCTGATGACAGCTGTCCGCTCATTTCAACGAAAACTTCAGGTGTATAAAGAAGATCTGCAAGGAGACTACACACACTTCCCAAAAGTGAAAGAACAGGTGCAGGGCCATAGAGATGTCTCCTCTTTTGTTGACTTTGTTGACAAGTTGATTGAAAACTTCAGCAAACGCTTTGATAGCTTCAGCATTGGAGAGGAGCTCACCCTCTTCATACAGAATCCATTTCTCATCACTGATGTCAGAGCATTCACAAATGATGTCACACATCACTTCAAGTGGGCAAACACTGGGGCTCTCCAGATGCAAATGATTGACCTCCAGGCAGATGTGGCCCTGAAAGAGCAGTTTGCAAGAACAGAATCTACCACATTCTGGCTCCTGATGGTTCCTGAGACAGCTTTCCCAGATCTGAAAAAAGTGGCCCTGTTTATCTTGACCATGTTCGGCTCCACATACAGCTGTGAGGCAGCGTTCTCTACAATGAACATAATAAAAACAAAATATCGTTCCAAGCTCACCAATGAGCATCTGCACATGTGCATGAGAATGGCCCTGACCTCCTTCAAGCCCAGATTTAAAATGTTGGCAGGGCAAGTCAAAGCTCAATTCTCACACTGAGCAAGGGAAATTGGGGGAAGACAGATGTAAGAGAAATCTGTAAGAGAAATAGTTCAGGTGTTTTGAGAGTTGTTTTGTTGAGCAGAAATATTGAGATTGTTCAATCAAAAGGAAACTGAAGCTGCTATTTTTTCTTAAGCACTTTATTTTTGAATACATAATTTAGTTATTTCTAATTTAAACTGCAGCCACACAATGTTATCCTGTGTTTCAGTGCTAATAAACTTCTTTGAAATTATTTTAACCTGTATTATTATTTTTTTAACACCATGTATTCCGATATTGTCATACTGCAAACAGACGATATTGCGGACCTCTGCTTGAGAAAATTTCTTTGAACTGGACCTCCTCACAGTTTTCTTGAATACCCCTGGTTTAAAGGGTCACTGTAAATGAAGAACATTCATTATTTATTTATATATATATATATATATGTATATATATGGGGAACAGTTCATGGTGGAGGTTTGAGGGTCTCTGTTGATGCTATGGGCTGGGGACATGCAGCGCTGGGATGAAATGTCCTTAATGGAGGAAAGAGGAGCCCCTATGATCCCTTCTGCTGTCCCCACCACTCTCCTCATTTTCCACCAGTCGGAGGTGCTGCTGCCTCCATACCACACAGAGAGACAGCTGGTCAGAATGCTCTCTATGGTACTTCTGTAGAAGGTTGTGAGAATGTGTGGGGACAGGTGGGCTCTCCTCATCCTCTGCAGGAAGTACAAGCGCTTCTGTGCCCTCTTCACCAGTGACGTGGTGTTCACAGACCAGGTGAGGTTGACCGTGATGTGCACCCCCAGGAACTTGGTGCTGCTAACCACCTCCATAGCTGAACTGTTGATGAGTTTGTGTCATCTGCGAACTTCATGATGTGATTGGGGGTGAACCTGGGGGTGCAGTCGTGTGTTATCAGAGTAAACAACAGGGGGCTGCGGACGCAGCCCTAAGGGGAGCCCGTGCTGAGGGTGATGACATCAGAGGTGGTCTGTCAGACCCGGACTGACAGTGGTCAGGAGGTGAGGAAGTGTTGAGGGGTGTGCTGAAGCCCAGATGTTCCAGTTTTTCCACCAGATGCTGTGTGATGAGGGTGTTGAATGCTGAAGTCCAGGAACATGCTCAAAGGGGGCGGTGCGTGGGCTTGGAACCCGTTAATAACTGCTTGCAGTTCTAGTTATTAGGGTTCCAAGCCCGCAGCGCAGGCGAACGGCTATGCCGTTCGTCTGCTCTGTGAGCAGAGAACCCTATTGTTTTTCTCGTGTTTTTAAATTATTTATTATTATTATTATTATTATTACTATTATTACGGAATTAAAACGCGTTGTGGAGCCCACGCGGATTTGTAACGAATCAATTGGATCAGGTATCTAAGTTCAGAACGTGCGCCCCTACTCAAACCCAGAAATTCAGACCCCTCAACAACTAGGGGGCGCTATAATAAAGGACAATGCGTTTACGCCTGTAACCACCAAACTACTGGTCCTACACTCAAAAACTTGATGGCACTTTGTTTATTGGATGATTCTGCAAAATAAAGGGAATTGGCACACCCTTCGTTTCCCAGCTAGTTTTCGCGCTACATGGCTACAAAGGTTAAACCTTTCTTGTTAAACTCCTCCTACATATTTTGTGCAATCTGCACAAAACTCCATATATAACCATATAATGGACAAATAAAAAAAGTTATCGTGGCGGATTTTTTAATTTTGACTTTTTCGAAAAGTAACGCTAAAATAAGTGATGGTTAGCTAGCTAGCTCTAAATGTAATTGCTGATTATTCTAAAACTATAACAGATTTTGACATGTCCTTCATAACACATAGTCCAAATAAGATTTTGCACATGTGACCCGCGTTTGAGGATCGTCCATCACTAGGGGGCGCTGTGATGTCAAGAAATCTACTGCGCAAGAATGGCTTATCGGATTTTTACAAAACCTTTTTCATCCCCTTCCAGTAATAGCCCTTAACTAAAGTCTTAAATATGGTAATGATTGAAACAAGTGGGCGGGGCCTATTTCCAAAAGTGTGAAAAAAACCTATAAAACTTCAAAAAATTACTAAAAATCAATTTTGTGGTGTAACAATCTCAGATTTTCAGGATGTATTCCATGAATAAGGTGTAACAATTCTCTCACTGCATGTATTGAGGTTTTTCAAAGTTGCACACTCTGATTTTTTAAAAGTTTGTAAAATGGAGAAATCAATGTATTTTCCACAAATATTGTTCAATCCCAATAAAAATGGCCACTATTTGTAAAGCACATTCAGACTAAATGTTTACTTCAGTTTGGTAAAAATCCAGCCGATTTTGAACTATTTCAAAGACTTTGAAATTCACACTTGCAAGACTATAAAGGCTAATATTTTTTTCTATGAAACGCTCTTTTCAATGGGCGTTTAAAAAATCACATAGTTAGATAAAGCACTCTTTGAGATCCATGAATATTTTCAGAATTTTAGAGCAAACCGTTGATTTTTAACAAATTTTTGAAGTTTGTGATCAGTTCAAAGCTCTCATCATATAGGAGCTCTGCCATGCAGAACTGTGAACAGAGCGGCCATTATGCCCATATTTGGGCACATCACCGGAAGTGACGTCACATCCTGTGTTTTTTCTAAGCGGAGCAGAGACTTGAAATGGGAGGATAGCTTTTAGAGTTTTGAGAAGAACACATAATTTAAAAAATTTAATTGAATATAAAAAAGATCAAGCAGAAGCAAGGAAAGTTATTTAGAAGGCAAAGAAGACAAAATGGAGAGATTTTTGTGATTCAATAGGCAGAACAACTTCTATAGCTGAGGTATGGGGAATGATTAAGAAAATGAAGGGAAATAGACCAGAGAGAACATATCCAGTTCTAAAACATGAAGAAGGAACAGCATTAACAAATGAATAAAAAGTAGAAGTAATGGCAAGAACATATGCAAAGATCCATAGTTCAGATATGGATCAGACTTATTTAAAAAGTAACGCTATAATGTAATATGGATAGATACACTTAAAGAGAATATGAAAACTTTATTTGTCATTTTGTATGCACAGAGTGCATACAGAATGAAATTCCGTTGCATACAGCTTGTAAATTGCAGTAAAATAAATTACAGTATAAGGTGCAGCAGTGATTTGAAGTAAACAATTGAAATGCAAACAAATCAGGAGAAGTCACAGTGTACAGGTGTGTATTTTTAAAAAACATTTGTATATGCAGAATTGATTGTGCAGAGGGCAATTTGTGCAAGAATACAGCTTGTAAATTACAGTCAATTTAAATTACAGTATAAGGTGCAGCAGTGATTTAAAAGTAAACAATTGAAGTGTAAACAATGCATGAGAAAGTCACAGTGTACAGGTAAGTATTTTTAAAACCATTTGTATGTACTGGATTGATTGTGCAAAGGGCATTTGTGCGAGAATGCATTTAGAAACTGAGACTTCGACAGGATTTGTAATGCTAGTTGGAGATGCAATGATGCAAAATGAGCAAATATGCGAATGTTGTGCAGAGTTTATGGGTTATAGTTATAGATAGCAGTTACATGCATTCAGTGGAGGCAATCATGGAAATAAAGAAAATATAGAATAATGATAACATAATATATATTGTGATTCACGCAGTCATTTGTAATAATAGTTGTTTTTTTAATCTAATTTCCTTATTTTTTTATCATATTCTCTTTAAAATCGAAGACTTTTCACTATTTTTAACGTAAATCCTTGGTGGCGCTTGATAGTGAAGCGCCACCAAGCCAGCGATCTTGGCCTCCCCTGGGATTGCGCAATCCCACGTTAACTGCGCTGACTTCCATTCCGTGAATGCATCTTCCTGTCTCTAGATCATGAATTCAACTGCAAGCTAACTGACTCAGAAGTAAATATATGGTTAAGCACTACAATACAAATATACAGTCAGTTTATCAACATCCCACTGTTAATTCTTCTAGTTCAAACATACTTCATGTAAATTAAAATTATGACTGTTCATTAATATCAAACTAAACAGTAGACATTTTAAACCTCATTTACATCTTAGTTAAATAGCTTGAGGCTGTACATGTGTAAATTCTTACGTTGAGCGAGGTACTTGAACACATCACACACGCAGTATTTGATCCAGTCCGACATTTCTGTGTTCAGCGCTGGGTTTGGTCCATACAATGGATGATGAAGGAGAGTATTGGATGTAGAAGGATTTCATGCTCTTTGGTAAGGTGATAACTGTATTTCATCTCATGATTTACAAAGACTTGGAAGAGGATTAAAAAAACCTATGCTGTAATTTGTTAAATTGCAGGTCATAGTTTCATAATTAAAAAGGATTTTATATTTTTGTTTTACATGGGTTAAAGATGATTCCGGTGTTTTGAGTTGGGAAAAAAATTTAAAGTGCATGTAAAACATCGCAATGTTAATGTGAGGAATGAAGAAAAAACCATGCTGTAAAAATTGATAAAGTGAGTTTATTTAGCTGAATGCAATAATAGTATTATCGTGTGCAGGCTAGGTTTTTTTGTTGTTGCTGATCAAAAAGCTGGATCAGACTACTGGATCAGATTCCATGGATTCTCTCTGAAAGGACATGGCGAGCCTGTGCCCCAAGCAGAACTGAACCTCCATTGACAAACTCCATTCTTCTTACTGACGTGAACTTGCCAGTGGTAACAACATGAACCACTGAACAAAGAAAAGAAAAAAACAACTGAACTCGCAACATAATTTGACTTGACTGACGACTGAAATATATTATATATAGTTACAGAGGGTGTTGGGGTAGCTGGGGCTGAGTTCTTCCTGAAGTCCACAACCATCTCCACTATTTTTACAGCGTTGAGCTCTAAGTTGTTCTCCCTGCACCAGGTCACCAGATGGTCACCCTCCCATCTGTAGGTGGACTCGTCACCATCAGAGATAAATCCCATGAGAGTGGTGTCGTGCGCAAACTTCAGAAGCTTGACAACCGTTGTTTTCCACCAGTCGGAGGTGCTGCCGCCTCGACACCACACAGAGAGACAGCTGGTCAGAATGCTCTCTATGGTACGCTGGTCAGAATGTTCTCGATGGTACTTCTGTAGAAGGTTGTGAGAATGTGCGGGGACAGGTGGGCTCTCCTCATCCTCTGCAGGAAGTACAAGCGCTTCTGTGCCCTCTTCACCAGTGACGTGGTGTTCACAGACCAGGTGAGATTGACCGTGATGTGCACCCCCAGGAAGTTGGTGCTGCTAACCACCTCCACAGCTGAGCTGTTGATGAGTTTGTGTCATCTGCGAACTTCATGATGTGATTGGGGGTGAACCTGGGGGTGCAGTCGTGTGTCATCAGAGTAAACAGCAAGGGGCTCCGGATGCAGCCCTGAGGGGAGCCCGTGCTGAGGGTGATGACATCAGAGGTGGTCTGTCAGACCCGGACCGACAGTGGTCAGGAGGTGTTGAACGCTAAAGTCCAGGAACATGCTCAAAGGGGGCGCGGCGTAGGTGGGCTTGGATGAGGGTGTTGAATGCTGAAGTCCAGGAACATGCTCAAAGGGGGCGGTGCGTGGGCTTGGAACCCGTTAATAACTGCTTGCAGTTCTAGTTATTATTATTATTACGGGTAATTATTATTCTCCGCTAAAACGCGTTGGGCGGCCCATGCGGATTTGTAACGAATCCATTGAATCAGGTATCCAAGTACAGAATGTGCACCGCTACTCAAACCCAAAAATTCAGACCCCTCAACAACTAGGGGGCGCTATAATAAAGGACAATGCGTTTACGCCTGTAACCACCAAACTACTGGTCCTACACTCAAAAACTTGATGGCACTTTGTTTATTGGATGATTCTGCAAAATAAAGAGAATTGGCACACTCTTCGTTTCCCAGCTAGTTTTCGCGCTACATGGCTACAAAGGTTAAACCTTTCTTGTTAAACTCCTCCAACATTTTTTGTGCAATCCGCACAAAACTTTATATATAAGTGTGTCATGGACAAATAAAAAAAGTTATCGCGGCGGATTTTTGAATTTTGACTTTTTCGAAAAGTAACGCTAAAATAAGTGATTGTTAGCGAGCTAGCTCTAAATGTAATTGCTGATTATTCTAAAACCATAACAGATTTTGACATGTCCTTCATAACCCATAGTTCAAATAAGATTTTGCACATGTGACCCGCATTTGAGGATCGTCCATCACTAGGGGGCGCTGTGATGTCAAGAAATCTACTACGCAAGAATGGCTGATCGGATTTTTACGAAACCTTCTTCATTCCCTTCTAGACATTGCCCTTAACTAAAGTATTAAATATGGTAATGATTGAAACAAGTGGGCGGGGCCTATTTCCAAAAGTGTGAAAAAAACTTGAAAACTTCAAAAATTCACCTAAAATCACTTGTGTGGTGTAACAAGCTCAGATTTTAAGGATGTATTCCTTGAATAAGGTGCAACAATTCTCTCACTGCATGTATTCCAGTGTTTGAAAGTGCCACACTCTGTTTTTTTCAAAGTTTGTAAAATGGAGAAATCAATGTATTTTCCACAAATATTGGTCAATGCCAATAAAAATGGCCTCTATCTGTAAAGCACAGCCAGAATAACCATGTCTTTCAGTTTGGTAAAAATCCAGGCGATTTTGACCAATTTACAAGATTTTAAAAATTAATGATACAAGATTATAAAGTTTAATTTTTTCTTTCTCTTAATCCATTTTTTTAATGACCATCAAAAAAATCGTGTGGTTAGATAAAACACTCTTGGACATTCATGAATATTTTCAGAATTTTAGAGCAAACCGTTGATTTAAAATAAATATTTATTTAGATAGTTTGACAAAAACCTATTGTAAAGAGCTTTTCAGAAAATTAAGCAAGGGCTCCATCTCGTGGCTTGTTTTTGCAACTACAACAACTCTTACCATTAATAGTCTAAGTAAGGGGTATTCAATTAAAACTTAGATGTCCACTTCAATAATTTTGTATGTATCCATGTATCCATATCTATATATATATATATATATATATATATATATATATATATATATATATATATATATATATATATATATATATATATATTTACACTAATGCTTTAAAAAATTCCAGCAGAGGACCGCATTTGATCATGAATGGATCTCTACAAACACACACACATCGGACACACGCGACTTTGGGCTTCTCTTTTCTAAAAGCGCTTCTAAATTTCATGAGTCACGGGTTGCGTTTTTTTTGGGCAGGTTTCTGAAAGTAAAATCGCTTATTTGGGGTCTTAAATAAGTGACGAAATAGGGGTTATTAAGTGGCCTGCCTGCACTACATTTGAGTGTATCCAGCTGAAATATCCCTCCGCCATAGGAGCCGACGGTAGTAAAGGCAGACAGAGCAACTCTGCACGTATTTTCTGCAGTTTACGGTGCAATAACCGGTGATAACTGCTGAAAGTAGATTACTTGGTGCAGATCACCATTTTAAGCAGAGATTGGTTCTGAAGATGAGCTTTTACACGTTGATAACATTGCAGAAACCCAACCCATAAACCGTTCTTTAATGCTTATTAATTTGTTGTCTCTGTATTTGACAACCCAGGGATGAATCACGTTTCCAAACGAAGGACCTGGAGTTACTAACAGTTGCTAAACAGTCTCATTCAGGGTATTAAGCTCCTGCCCAGTTGCAAGCAAAGTGTAAGGCTGGAATGACCTGGAGATTTAAAACCATTTTCCAGGCTTAAACTCTATGAATATGGATAGAAACAGCAAGCAAAAATATTCAAAGAAATTATTGTTGTTGGTGTGAAAGCTCAGAATTAGATGTGTGTGTGTGAGAGAGAGAGAGTGAAGAAATGAACAAAACTTATGACTTTATCGAAATGTTCAATTTTTATTAATTTATATGTATGCATAATACCTTTTGTTTAAGAGGCAAAAAAAAATATATCGGCATGAAAACAGGTATTTACACATTTGTTTACACATGGTGTAAACATCAGGGTATCATGATTAGTCATATAGCCATTATAGTCCAGAGTTTAACATTTGGCACCAGGATGTTTTCATACCAATTCTGAAAAGTGCTTGAAAAATAACAAAAATATTTTTTGTACAAGCATGTATTTTATTAGTGTCATTTATTGCAAAATTGCATATTAAAATGCCCAAATAGGCTATTACACTTTCAGAAATAAAAGGATAAAATATGCGATTAATTTGCGATTAATCTCGAGTAAACTATCGACATCATAGGATTATTCGCGATTAAAATTTTTAATCGTTTGACAGCACTAATATATATATATATATATATATATATATATATATATATATATATATAGGATCACTCTTAACAGACTGTTCCTTCAGAGCCAAATCTGCGTGGAGGTCAACTAACTGCAAGCTAACTGACTCAGAAGTAAATCTATGGTTCAGCACTACAATACAAATATACAGTCAGTTTATTAACATCCCACTGTTAATTCTTCTAGTTCAACCATACTACATGTAAATTAAAATTATGACTGTTCATTAATATCAAACTAAACAGTGGACATTTTGAAAACCTCGTTTGCATCTTAGTTAAATAGCTTGAGGCTGTACATGTGTAAATTCCTACGTTGAGCGAGGTACTTGAACCCATCACACACGCAGTATTTGATCCAGTCCGACATTTCTCTGTGTTCAGCGCTGGGTTTCGTCCATACAATGGATGATGGAGAGTATTGGATGTAGAAGGATTTCATGCTCTTTGGTAAGGTGATAACTGTATTTCATCTCATGATTTACAAAGACTTGGAAGAGGATTAAAAAAACCTATGCTGTAATTTGTTAAATTACAGGTCATAGTTTCATAATTAAAAAGGATTTTATATTTTTGTTTTACATGGGTTAAAGATGATTCCGGTGTTTTGAGTTGGGAAAAATTTTTAAAGTGCATGTAAAACATCGCAATGGAAATGTGAGGAATGAAGAAAAAACAATGCTGTAAAAATTGATAAAGTGAGTTTATTTAGCTGAATGCAATAATAATATTATCGTGTGCAGGCTAGGTTTTTTTGTTGTTGCTGATCAAAAAGCTGGATCAGACTACTGGATCAGATTCCATGGATTCTCTCTGAAAGGACATGGCGAGCCTGTGCCCCAAGCAGAACTGAACCTCCATTGACAAACTTCATTCTTCTTACTGACATGAACTTGCCAGTGGTAACAACACAAACCACTGAACAAAGAAAAGAAAAAAAAAACAACTGAACTCGCAACATAACTTGACTTGACTGACGACTGAAATATATTATATATAGTCACAGAGGGTGTTGGGGTAGCTGGGGCTGAGTTCTTCCTGAAGTCCACAACCATCTCCACTATTTTTACAGCATTGAGTTCTAAGTTGTTCTCCCTGCACCAGGTCACCAGATGGTCACCCTCCCACCTGTAGGCGGACTCGTCACCATCAGAGATAAATCCCATGAGTGGTGTCGTGCGCAAACTTCAGAAGCTTGACAACCGTTGTTTTCCACCAGTCGGACGTGCTGCCGCCTCGACACCACACAGAGAGACAGCTGGTCAGAATGCTCTCTATGGTACTTGTGTAGAGGGTTGTGAGGATGGGCGGGGGCAGTTGGGCTCTCCTCATCCTCCACAGGAAGTACAAGCGCTTCTGTGCCCTCCTCACCAGATGTGGTGTTCACAGAGCAGGTGAGGTTGTCCGTGATGTGCACCCTGATGAATTTGGTGCTGCTAACCACCTCCACAGCTGAGCTGTTGATGAGTTTGTGTCATCTGCGAACTTCATGATGTGATTGGGGGTGAACCTGGGGGTGCAGTCGTGTGTCATTAGAGTAAACAGCAAGGGGCTCCGGATGCAGCCATGAGGGAAGCCTGTGCTGAGGGTGATGACATCAGAGGTGGTCTGTCAGACCCGGACCGACAGTGGTCAGGAGGTGAGGAAGTGGTGAAGGGGTGTGCTGAAGCCCAGATGTTCCAGTTGTTCCACCAGATGCTGTGGGATGAGGGTGTTGAACGCTGAAATCCAGGAACATGCTCAAAGGGGGCGCGGCGTAGGTGGGCTTGGATGAGGGTGTTGAATGCTGAAGTCCAGGAACATGCTCAAAGGGGGCGGTGCGTGGGCTTGGAACCCGTTAATAACTGCTTGCAGTTCTAGTTATTATTATTATTATTATTACGGAATTAAAACGCGTTGTGGAGCCCACGCGGATTTGTAACGAATCAATTGGATCAGGTATCTAAGTTCAGTACGTGCGCCCCTACTCAAACCCAGAAATTCAGACCCCTCAACAACTAGGGGGCGCTATAATAAAGGAAAACGCGTTTACGCCTGTAACCACCAAACTACTAGTCCTACACTCAAAAACTTGATGGCACTTTGTTTATTGGATGATTCTGCAAAATAAAGTGAATTGGCACACCCTTCGTTTCCCAGCTAGTTTTCGCGCTACATGGCTACAAAGCTTAAACCTTTCTAGTTAAACTCCTCCTACATATTTTGTGCAATCTGCGCAAAACTCCATATATAACCATGTAATGGACAAATAAAAAAAGTTAACGCGGCGGATTTTTTAATTTTGACTTTTTCGAAAAGTAACGCTAAAATAAGTGATTGTTAGCTAGCTAGCTCTAAATGTAATTGCTGATTATTGTAAAACCATAACAGATTTTGACATGTCCTTCATAACCCATAGTCCAAAAGAGATTTTGCACATGTGACCCGCATTTGAGGATCGTCCATCACTAGGGGGCGCTGTGATGTCAAGAAATCTACTACGCAAGAATGGCTGATCGGATTTTTACAAAACCTTCTTCATTCCCTTCCAGACATTGCCCTTAACTAAAGTATTAAATATAGTATTTATTGAAACAAGTGGGCGGGGCCTATTTCCAAAAGTGTGGAAAAAAACTGGAAAACTTCAAAAATTCACCAAAAATCACTTGTGTGGTGTAACAAGCTCGGATTTTTAGGATGTATTCCTTGAATAAGGTGCAACAATTCTCTCACTGCATGTATTCCAGTTTTTGAAAGTTGCACACTCTGATTTTTTAAAAGTTTGAAAAAATGGAGAAATCAATGTATTTTCCATAAATATTGGTCAATCCCAATAAAAATGGCCTCTATCTGTAAAGCACAGCCAGAATAACCATGTCTTTCAGTTTGGTAAAAATCCAGGCGATTTTGACCAATTTACAAGATTTTAAAAATTAATGATACAAGATTATAAAGTTTAATATTTTTTTTCTCTGAATCCATTTTTTTAATGACCATCAAAAAAATCATGTGGTTAGATAAAACACTCTTGGACATTCATGAATATTTTCAGAATTTTAGAGCAAACCGTTGAATTTTAAGAAATTTATGAAGTTTGTGATCAATTTACAGCTCTCATCATCGAGAGCTCTGCCATCGAGAACTGTGAACAGGGCGGCCATTATGCCCATATTTGGGCACATCACCGGAAGTGACGTCACACCCTGTGTATTTTCTAAGCGGAGCAGAGACTTGAAATGGGAGGATAGCTTTTAGAGTTTTGAGAAGAACACATAATTTAAAAAATTTAATTGAATATAAAAAAGATCAAGCAGAAGCAAGGAAAGTTATTTAGAAGGCAAAGAAGACAAAATGGAGAGATTTTTGTGATTCAATAGGCAGAACAACTTCTATAGCTGAGGTATGGGGAATGATTAAGAAAATGAAGGGAAATAGATCAGAGAGAACATATCCAGTTCTAAAACATGAAGAAGGAACACCATTAACAAATGAATAAAAAGTAGAAGTAATGGCAAGAACATTTGCAAAGATCCATAGTTCAGATATGGATCAGACTTATTCAAAAAGTAACGCTATAATATAATATGGATAGATAGATAGATAGACTTAGAGAGAATTAGAAAACTTTATTTGTCATTTTGTATGCACAGAGTGCGTACAGAACGAAATTCTGTTGCATACAGCTTGTAAACTGCAGTAAAATAAATTACAGTATAAGGTGCAGCAGTGATTTGAAGTAAACAATTGAAATGCAAACAAATCAGGAGAAGTCACAGTGTACAGGTGTGTATTTTTAAAAAACATTTGTATATGCAGAATTGATTGTGCAGAGGGCAATTTGTGCAAGAATACAGCTTGTAAATTACAGTCAATTTAAATTACAGTATAAGGTGCAGCAGTGATTTAAAAGTAAACAATTGAAGTGTAAACAATGCATGAGAAAGTCACAGTGTACAGGTAAGGATTTTTAAAACCATTTGTATGTACTGAATTGATTGTGCAAAGGGCATTTGTGCGAGAATGCATTTAGAAACTGAGAGTTCGACAGCATTTGTAATGCTAGTTGGAGATGCAATGATGCAAAATGAGCAAATATGCGAATGTTGTGCAAAGTTTATGGGTTATAGTTATAGATAGCAGTGACATGCATTCAGGGGAGGCAATCATGGAAAGAAAGAAAATATAGAATAATGCTAACAATATATATCGTGATTCACTCAGTCATTTGTAATAATAATTGTTTTTTTAATCTAATTTCCTTATTTTTTTATGATATTCTCTTTAAAATGGAAGACTTTTGGCTATTTTAAACGTAAATCCTTGGTGGTGCTTGATAGTGAAGCGCCACCAAGCCAGCGACCTTGGTCTCCCCTGGGATTGCGCAATCCCATGTTAACTGCGCTGACTTCCATTCCGTGAATGCATCTTCCTGTCTCTAGATCATAAATTCAGTTGTTCAAACACTGATGAACTGATTTTCCACAATTTAATATATGTGGATTACGAATTGTGTTTTGGTCATTAAACTATGTATTTTCGTGTGCTGCTGGGCGATCATAAAAGCCAAAGAGCTGGTTGTATGTGAGGCCGGCAGTTCCTTGGCCTCTAGGCAGGGGGCGCTCAAGGGGCACCGCTCTTATCCCAAAATAGTAGAGTCAAAGCAAGTTATGGTCGTGTTATTAGCGAGTTTTGCTAAACAAGTAAAGCACTAAAAAGACTCTAAACATACAGCTGGAACAGGACTGATGAAGGAAGGCTTTCCTCCCTGGCAGTGAGCTCCACTGAGACTGAGAAACTTTTAAAACTGAAGAAGATAAAGAGAACTTTTACTGGAAAATTATGATATTTTTGTTCAGAAAGAGCCCAGCTGGACTTCATTTCTAAGTAGAGGTAAGACAGCAATAATTATTCATGTTTTGTTTTTGTAATGAAATGTGCGTAATGTAGGTTAGTTTTTGAATGTGTTACAAATGTAGAAATCCATCATAACTCATATACTGCTACCAATCAAATGACAAATAATTTAGTTTTATTTATTTTTTTAACATATAATCAATATTTTTTCCATGTCTCTTGGTTAATTGATTTGGCTCAACCAGTCTCCTTCAGCACTTTGCAATGAGTCTACTCTGTAGAGTGTATATATTTGTAAATCTGACTGATGATGTCAGTGCTTCACCATCTATGAACCCTACCGCACGTCACTGATAGATAGATATATGATATATCTATCAACATCTGCATACCTTGATTCAAATGAAACGATTTTAGTCTTATTTAACACTACAAGCTACAAGGATAAGAAGAGAATATTTTGGTTGAACTCAGAATAAAAAGGTAAAAGTTACGGGAAACATGTAATTCATATATTATGAGTTGTCGTGAAAAGGAGAAATAGCATTAATGGTTTAAAGAGTCACTGTAAATGAAGAACATTCATTTTATATATATATATATATATATATATATATATATATATATATATATATATATATATAGGGAACAATTCATGGTGGGGGTTTGAGGGTCTTTGTTGATGCTATGGGCTGGGGACATGCAGCGCTGGGATGAAATGTCCTTAATGGAGGGAAGAGGAGCCCCGATGATCCCTTCTGCTGTCCCCACCACTCTACTCATTTTCCACCAGTCGGAGGTGCTGCTGCCTCCACACCACACAGAGAGACAGCTGGTCAGAATGCTCTCTATGGTACTTCTGTAGAAGGTTGTGAGAATGTGTGGGGACAGGTGGGCTCTCCTCATCCTCTGCAGGAAGTACAAGCGCTTCTGTGCCCTCTTCACCAGTGACGTGGTGTTCACAGACCAGGTGAGGTTGACTGTGATGTGCACCCCCAGGAACTTGGTGCTGCTAACCACCTCCATAGCTGAACTGTTGATGAATTTGTGTCATCTGCGAACTTCATGATGTGATTGGTGGTGAACCTGGGGGTGCAGTCATGTGTCATCAGAGTAAACAGCAAGGGGCTCTGGATGCAGCCCTGAGGGGAGCCTGTGCTGAGGGTGATGACATCAGAGGTGGTCTGTCAGACCCGGACCAACAGTGGTCAGGAGGTGAGGAAGTGGTGAAGGGGTGTGCTGAAGCCCAGATGTTCCAGTTTTTCCACCAGATGCTGTGGGATGAGGGTGTTGAATGCTGAAGTCCAGGAACATGCTCAAAGGGGGCGCGGCGTAGGTAGGTTTGGATGAGGGTGTTGAATGCTGAAGTCCAGGAACATGCTCAAAGGGGGCGGTGCGTGGGCTTGGAACCCGTTAATAACTGCTTGCAGTTCTAGTTATTATTATTATTACGGGTAATTATTATTCTCCGCTAAAACGCGTTGGGCGGCCCATGCGGATTTGTAACGAACCTTTTGAATCAGGTATCCAAGTACAGAATGTGCACCGCTACTCAAACCCAGAAATTCAGACCCCTCAACAACTAGGGGGCGCTATAACAAAGGACAATGCGTTTACGCCTGTAACCACCAAACTACTGGTCCTACTCTCAAAAACTTGATGTAACGTTGTTTATTGGATGATTCTGCAAAATAAAGTGAATTGCCACACCCTTCATTTCCCAGCTAGTTTTCGCGCTACATGGCTACAAAGGTTAAACCTGTCTTGTTAAACTCCTACATCTTTTGTGCAATCCGCAAAAAACTTTATATATGACCGTGTCATGGACAAATAAAAAAAGTTATCGCGGCGGATTTTTGAATTTTGACTTTTCCGAAAAGTAACGCTAAAATAAGTGATTGTTAGCTAGCTAGCTCTAAATGTATATGCTGATTATTTTAAAACCAGAACATATTTTAACATGTCCTTCATCACCCATAGTCCAAATAAGATTTTGCACCTGTGACCCGCGTTTGAGGATCGTCCATCACTAGGGGGCGCTGTGATATCAAGAAATCTATTAGCAAGAATGGCTGATCGGATTTTTACAAAACCTTCTTCATCCCCTTCCAGTCATAGCCCTTAACTAAAGTATTACATATGGTAATGATTTAAACAAGTGGGCGGGGCCTATTTCCTAAAGTGTGAAAAAAACCTTGAAAACTTCAAAAAATTACCAAAAATCAACTTTGTGGTGTAACGATCTCAGATTTTCGGGATCTATTCCTTGAATAAGGTGTAACAATCAATGTATTTTCCACAAATATTTTTCAATCTTAATAAAAGTGGCCACTATTTGTAAAGCACATTCAGATTAAACGTGGACTTCAGTTTGGTAAAAATCCAGACCATTTTGAACTATTTAAAAGACAAGTTCATGACTATAAAGTTTAATATTTTTTTGCTGAAACGCTTTTTTCAATGGGCATTTAAAAAAAATCACACAGTTAGATGAACCACTCTCCATGATTCATGAATAGTTTCAGAATTTTAGAGCAAACCGTTGATTTTTAACAAATTTATGAATTTTATGATCTGTTCACAGCTCTCACCATCCTGAGCTCTGACTCTCCAGAGCTGCGAACAGGGTGGCCATTTTGCCCATATTTGGGCACATCACCGGAAGTGACGTCACATCCCGTGCTGTTTCTAAGCGGAGCAGAAACCTGAAGAGGGAGCAATTGGAATTTGAAATCAGAAAAGCTCAAATTAATAAAGTATTGTAGCAGTGTTTTTTGATATTGAAAATGCATATATGTTGTGGACAGAAGGTTTATTAATTAAAATTATAAAGATGGGTATTACAGGTAGGATGTGTCAGTGGATTAAAGATTTTCTAACTAAAAGACAAATACATGTTCAAATAGGTAATTATCATTCTGAGAAAAAAATTATTGAAAATGGTACTCCACAGGGAAGTATATTAAGTCCTTTATTAGTTTCGGTAATGATAGATGATGTGTTTACTTTGCAACTACCAAGAAGTATGCTTGAGATTCAGAGTTTCAAAATATAGATAATGGAATGGGTTTTTCTCTTTTTGCTTATGATGAAGCTATGTGGAAGAGAGGTAGGATTTTGGAGTTTATTACTAAAAAGATGCAAGAAGCTATTTTTAAAGTTGAAGAATGGTCTTTAAAATGGGGATTTAAATTCCCAGTGGATAAGACTAAAGCAATGTTCTTTTCAAGGAAGAAAATGAATGATGTTAAATTAAAATTATATAATCAAGAAATAGAAAGAGTGAAACAATAAAAAATTTTTGGTGTTTGGTTTGACGAATAAATAACATGGAATATACACATTCAAAGAGTCTTAATTCAATTCAATTCAATTTTATTTATATAGTGCCAATTCATGAAACATCTCGAGGCACTTTACAAAGTCAAAATCAATCATATTATACAGATTGGTCAAAAATGTCCTATATAAGGGAACCAGTTTGATTGCTTGAAAGTCCCTACAAGCAGCATTCACTCCTGGAGAAGCATAGAGCTACAGGGAGAGTCGTCTGCCTTGTCCATGGCTTTGCAGCAATCCCTCATACTGAGCAAGCATCTCTCTCTCTCTATCTCCTCTTATTCTATGGGCTTAACCTTTTTGGAGTGTGGGGCTTGAAAATGACTGCGATCAGTTTTAGTCTTGTTTCTAGCCCGCCATCCTTAGCCTCCCTCCGCCCACCCTGGTTAGATTAGTTTTTATTATGGGTTGAGGATTCCCCGTGTGAAGAAATAGCCAGATTTACTACTGTACATGAATATCCAAACCTTTCTCTGCCAGGGTTCATTTTTGTTTCGGGTTTTATTTACTATTTTTCAGTTCTTCCTTCTGTCTGGGTTTAGTTAGGTCCTGGCTTTGTTATTTAGTTCTGTTTCCTCCTACCACTCCCACTCAGCCTTCCCTTCGCTCCCTCTGCAGTCAGTCACACCTGTTAGCCATTTTCTAATCAATCAGTCAGTCTCTTTCCACCTGTTAGTTCCCCTATTTAAACCTCCCTCTGTGCTCATTTCTTCACTGGTCCGTCGTCGTTCAACACCCACCCTATGCCAGTCTGTTTTTGTCTCCTGCAGAACTGGTACCCTACCACCTCTGCTTCTCCTCAAGGTTAGTCCTGCTAGCTGTCTCTGAGAGGCTGTTATCTCTGCTGTCTCTGAGAAGCTGTTGACTCTGCACGCAGTCTCTGAGAAGCTGTTGACTCTGCAAGCCGTCTCTGAGAAGCTGTGGACACTGCTAGCCGTCTCTGAGAAGCTGTGAATTCTGTTAGCCGTCTCTGAGAAGCTGTGAACTCTGTTAGCCGTCTCTGAGAAGCTGTGGTCTCTGTTAGCCGTCTCTGAGAAGCTGTGGACTCTGCTAGTCGTCTCTGAGAAGCTGTTAACTCTGCTAGCCGTCTCTGAGAAGCTGTTAAGTCTGCAACCCGTCTCTGTGAAGCTGTGGACTCTGTTACCCGTCTCCGAAGAGCTGGGGACTCTGCTAGTCATCTCTGTGAATCTTTGTACTCTGCTACCCGTCTCTGTGAAGCTGTGGTCTCTGCTATCCGTCCATGAGAAGCTGTGTACTCTCTCACCTGCCAGTCAGCTCCTGCGTCCTTCACCTCCGGCTGGTAACAAACTCTGATTCCACTTGCCATCATCATCCACTTCTTTCAATAAACTCTCTTAAACTCAGCTCTGTGTGTGCGTGCTGTATCCGGGTACATCCACGACAAAATCATGACGTTCTCGAAAACCAAACATGACAAATCCACCATATTGTGACTTATCTGAAACAACTGCCAATGTAGAACCGAACATGGAGAAAGATGCAAATGAAGATGAACCTACTGATCACTTATTTGTGAGAGACATACTGGAAAGAGACAATGCTGAAACTGACAACTTGGTGGAAGATGAAACCGTCACACCAGAGGGACTTAACGAAGAGTTAAAAAGTCGGAAAACCAATCGATTTACTTCCGTGATGAAATCAACTTTAATGATCCCATTACAACTCACCCAGTAAGACGGTCCGAAAGAATCAGAAGACCTTCAAAAAGACTTGAGTATCCAAATTTAGGAAATCCTCTAGTGACAGTGGTAAAGTCGCTTTTTCAGGGGTTGAGTACAGCCTTCGGAGTCCCTTAGTACCCAAAGTGGACATTACTGGGCTCACATGCAACAAGACGTGCATGATATTTGGCAGGGGAGTGTGTAACCCACTAGAGAAAACTTAATTTGTATCTCCTTTTATTTATATTCATGCACTTGTACTTTTATATTGGAAAAACGTTTATTTTGAAAAAAGGAAATGTTATCTTTTTCAGACCTTACTTCTGGTTTTGATGTCTGCTACACTTTGGAAACGAACAAGGTATCCCATTAGACCCGCTATCCGGAACTTTATGACTCATTTGTTGAAGAGAACGCAAGCTAGTGGCTGACTGGTGAGTTTGATGGGGAAAAAAGTATTGTAAATAAGCCATTGCACTTTCCAGAAGCTAATTTGAAATATTTGTTATGTTAAGTTGATGACAGCACGAGCAGAAACCGTGGGGTGTCCATTACACGTGCGTGCTGAAACCTCATTTTGGTGAGTTAAGACCACGTGCTTGCTAAAGAAGCTATGTAGGCGTCATGTTAACATTAACATTTTGCTACCACTGATTCACGGGTGAATTTTGTGTTAAAAGCCCTGAATATCTTATTTCTGTTAAGCTGTGGTTTCACCAAAGTATATTTAAGTTAAGGAAGTATTTTAAGTTCTTTTTGCACTATTTTTATTGGTTGAATGTGGTGTTTGTTGATGTTATGTGTACCTTTTCCTGGGTTATCAGGGGGAAATTTAAAGTAGTTTGTGATTAGAGATGAATGCAGTATCTCAGATAGAGTTTACTGATATAACAGATGATGGAGAGTATTGGATCTAGAAGGATTTCATCGTCTTTGGTAAGGTGATATTGTATTTCATGTCATGATTTACAAAATCTTGAAAGATTATTTAAAAACCTATGCTGTAATGTACTACATGTACTACAAAGAGTGTTTTGAGTTGGGGGGGAATGCAAGTAAAACATTATGGAGGTAATGTGAGGAATGAAGAGAAAACAATAACTACAGCTGTAAGAATTGATAACAAAGTGATTTCATTTAGCTGAATGCAATAATATTATTGTGCGCAGGCTAGTTTTTTTTGTTGTTGTTGCTGATCAAAAAGCTGGATCAGACTACTGGATCGGATTCCATGGATTCTCTCTGAAAGTAGATGACGAGCTTGTGCCCCGAATAGAACTGAATCTTCTAGAAATTCAATCTGAAAAACTCACACAGAAAGAAAAGGCAATTAGAAGAATTTTATTGATACAATATTTTAAGAGTTTGGCGCTCAGACCTCGGCAGGAAAAAATTCACGCTGAATTATACTTGAATATGCATTAGCAGGCGTATGAGAATAGGGATATTTCCCCCCGGGTCTGAAACTGGTGGTGGAGTGGAGATAGATGAAGTTTTGTTCAGTCCATATGATGATCTGTTTGAGCTTGATGTCCAACTTGATAAACACAGGTTTGCATGAACTGTCCATGATGAGCAAGCATGAAGCGACTGTGGAGAGAAAAAACTCCCCCTTGGGAAGAAACCTCTGGCAGAACCAGGCTCAGCATGGCGGTCTTCTGCCGGACCGTTTTAATGAGTGACTGGGAATTCCATGAGAGTCCAGCAGGAATTACACTCTGATAGGGACGAGGTTGAAGGAGCACCGTAGGAAAGCCAGGCGAAGCTTGGTACGATGGTGGAGAAGGGGATGGAGGTGGGTTGAAACCGGTCGACAGAGTCCAAACCGGACACGCGCAGCCACTGCTTGCTCGCTGAGGAGAAGGCCGAGATGAGGATGTGGAGTTCTTTTTAAGATGAACCCAGGATGCTGATTGGCTTTGAGGAGGAGCAGTTCAAAGCTGATTGGCTTGCGTCGGACGCGGATGAGTCCCTGATTGATGGAGGTAGGCAATAGTGTTTCTTCAGTCTGAATTTTCGCTTAAGCTGCATTTCAATCTGAAAAACTCACACAGAAAGAAAAGGCAATTAGAAGAATTTTATTGATACAATATTTTAAGAGTTTGGCGCTCAGACCTCGGCAGGAAAAAATTCACGCTGAATTATACTTGAATATGCATTAGCAGGCGTATGAGAATAGGGATATTTCCCCCAAAAAATTGCAGAGGTCGAGGCCGATGCGTCTGCATGGTTGAAAGACAATGAGACTTGGATTAAACTAAAAACAGAGACAAGTAGGATGAGCTATAGAGGAAAAGTGCTGCGAAGGCTTACCTAACAGGGCCGGTTGCCGCGAAGGCCTACCAAAGTTGAGTGAGATGAATGGGGAGATGAGGTGAGGTGTATGGTAAGGTGCATGAATAGAGATGGTCGGTCACAGGATGATACTTGGAACTGAAAGGCTTGCAAAGGGGAATGTCTGAAGCGAAATACGACATTAGTGCAATGGTTCTTGCGCTTGCCAAAAGCAGGCTCAGAGATGATTTGGAGTTGCTGTTTAAGGTGAACACTGGATGATGATTGGGCTTTGAGGAGGTGTGGCTCGAAACAATTGCTCCATTGGAGGCGAACAAGCCTCTGATTGAATGGAAGTAAGCAAGAGTTCTTCGGTTGTATTTCCGCTTTAGCATCATTTCAAACTAAAGACTCACAAAGAGAGAAAAGCGATAGGAATTTATTGATACAATAGTTTAAACTTTGGCGCTCGGACCTCGGCAGGAACATAAACGGTGATTTATACTTAGATATAGTCATAGACATAGATAGGCAGATGTATGAGAATAGGGAAATTACCCCCCAAAAATGCCGAGGTCCAGGCCAGAGCGTCAGCAAGTTCAGAAGGCAGAGAGAAGGATGAGTAATGAAGGAGAAAAGATGTGAAAGCTTAGCAAAGAGGGCCATTGCCGCAAAGGCTTACCAGAATTAAACAAGATGAATGGAAAGATGAGGTGAGGTTGATGGAGAGGTGGAAAGTGAGGTGAATGGTCAGTTTTGGGCTGATGCACGTGATGAATGAATAATCATGGCAGGGAGCAAGGCAGGCAGCATGCAGGGGACATGGGAGGGAACACACAGGGAGCATGGCCGGAAATATGGCAGGGAACACACAGGAGCATGGCAGAGAACGCAGGGAACATGGCAGAGAACACACAGGGAGCATAGAAGGGAACATGGCAGGGCAGGCCGCATGCAGGAGCATGGCCGAGAACGCAGAACACACAGGGAGCATGGCAGAGAACTCAGGGGGTATGGCTGAGAACGCATGGCAGAGAACGCAGGGAGTATGGCAGAGAACGCATGGCAGAGAACGCATGGCTGAGAACGCAGGGAACACACAGGGAGCATGGCAGAGAACCCATTGCAGAGAACGCAGGGAACACACAGGGAGCATGGCAGAGAACGCATGGCAGAGAACGCAGGGAACACGCAGGGAGCATGGCAGAGAACGCATGGCAGAGAACGCAGGGAACACGCAGGGAGCATGGCAGAGAACGCAGGGAGCATAGAAGGAAACACGGCAAGGAGCATAGAAGGAAACACACGGCAAGGAGCATAGAAGGAAACACATGGCAGGGCAGGCCGCATGGAAGGAAACACATGGCAGGAAACATGGCAGGACAGGCCACATGGCAGGGAGGAGGGCGTTGCAGGGAGCGTAGAAGGAAACATGGCAAGGAGCATAGAAGGAAACACATGGCTAGGAGCATAGAAGGAAACACATGGCTAGGAGCATAGAAGGAAACACATGGCTAGGAGCATAGAAGGAAACACATGGCAAGGAGCATTGAAGGAAACACATGGCAGGGCAGGCCGCGTTGCAAGGAGCATTGAAGGAAACACGGCAAGGAGCAAGGAAGGAAACACATGGCAGGGCAGGCCGCGTTGCAGGGAGCGTAGAAGGAAACACGGCAAGGAGCATAGAAGGAAACACGGCACGGAGCATGGAAGGAAACACGGCAAGGAGCATGGAAGGAAACACATGGCAGGGCAGGCCGCGTTGCAGGGAGCGTAGAAGGAAACACAGCAAGGAGCATAGAAGGAAACACAGCAAGGAGCATAGAAGGAAACACGGCAAGGAGCATAGAAGGAAACACGGCAAGGAGCATAGAAGGAAACACGGCAAGGAGCATAGAAGGAAACACTGCAAGGAGCATAGAAGGAAACACAGCAAGGAGCATAGAAGGAAACACGGCAAGGAGCATGGAAGGAAACACATGGCAGGGCAGGCCGCGTTGCAGGGAGCGTAGAAGGAAACACGGCAAGGAGCATGGAAGGAAACACATGGCAGGGCAGGCCGCGTTGCAGGGAGCGTAGAAGGAAACACGGCAGGGAGCGTAGAAGGAAACACGGCAAGGAGCTTAGAAGGAAACACGGCAAGGAGCATAGAAGGAAACACGGCAAGGAGCATAGAAGGAAACATGGCAAGGAGCATAGAAGGAAACATGGCAAAGAGTATGGCAGGGAAGGCCGCATGGCAGGGAGCATGGCAGGGAACACACAGGGAGCACACTGGGAGCATGCAGGAAGCATGCAAGGAGTATGCAGGGAACGTAGTGGGGAACATGGCAGGGAACATGAATAAATGAATGACCATGAAAGAATGAACAGAATAACAGGACAACTGCATGGCAGGACGCCTGGATGACAGGATAAATAACAGAGGATGCTTAGGGATGATGCACATAAATGAATGAGTGACCAAGAGGGAATGAACAGGACGGACGCGGACTTAATGAGACTTGAATGAGATTTGAATCCACCACCAGTATTCGTAGTTAGATTACCTTTAAGATGAGCATTAGGCGGCTAAGATGAATGAAAAGTAAGAGCAGATATGTGAGGCATGCTGATGATAGCCATCACCTACGATTGGGCTCCACAAGCGTCTGCTGTTGCGCAGCTCACATCCTGAATGCTGAAATAACTCTAGATGAAAGGTCACAAGATTAATGATTTCTTTGACAATTTCACAAATCTGCAAACCAACTGTTTTTAGAATCCTCCAAAACTTACGGATGCACATCCGTAAAATTTAACGCATCTACAGACAAAAAGACATTATAGAAAGTGTATTTCAAATCCGGACGAGAAGCAAGCCAGACCAGAAGGAAAGTTCAGAACGGCAACTCTTAACCAGAGTATCCTGTTCAAGGAGGGAAGGAAACGAAATTAGTGAGCTCAAGCTGCCTGGAAATAAACACATGACTCTTAAAATGATGCACCTGCGAGATTGAGGTGACCGAGCGAGGAGAGCAGCCGACCCTCAGAAATAACTGATATGAAACTGATATCTCGAGAATTCGAGCTTATCTGCAGGCAAAAGCCATCATGGAACTAGGTTAAGATCAATACGTAGAACTCAATGCAGGCTGACAGGTTTAGTTTGAGAAAACAACTGGGAATAGTGAAAAGAATATCTATAAGAAAACATCCAGAAAATGAAGGACCATTAAACACGGGTAACACTTCTTAAGACATAATCGATAATGTTTGCTTAGCTCATAAATACGTAGAATGCCAAACACATACCAAATGCTGTTATGAATCGATTAGCTTATTTAGCTTATTCCATGTCATTTGGATGAATTTAATAATTTAATTCAGATTCTGCACTGCATCCTGCTAACTGATGATCTCGTTGCTTAGTAGCTTTAGTTAGCCTCACAACTGCAGAGAGGATCCGTAATTGAAAATAGTATCAACCAGACAACAGCACCTTCAGTGATGCTCTCCGGTTATTCATCTTGAATGAATTCTCGAACCTAAAAGAAGAAAAAGACAATCCTAAGTACATGAGCAAGTTGCTGTTAAAGATCGCCCAATACTCAAACCATCCCCACAGCCATCCGTACGTAGGGTCCCAGCTGACATTCAGATAATACCTACTAACAAAACCTTAAATAACTTTAACATGTATAATTTCACAACACCTGAAGAATTGATTGGCAAAACATTGAAATGACAAGAGTGACAGAAGTGGCCTGGTCAGCATAAATGAGAAGTCTGAACCCAATACAGACCAGTCCAAGCGGATGCCAAATTGCACCAGAGTTGCAGCGGTTTAATAACGATTGGTATCAATTGCTGAATTTAAAATGCACTTCATACTCCAACCAGTAGGTGGCAGCAATGCCACCACAAGCCCGGTGGCTACCAGCAACACCAGAAGAAGAAAACGAAAACAAACAGTAACATGAAATACGTTCGCCTGGAGGACGAACATGGGTGAATACATATTACCTGAGCTGGCTCCGAACGCATTAGCGAGTGAATGAGAGAGTAGAACCGGCTGAAAAGTTGCGGCCGGGACGAGCGGCAAGGTGGCGCCGCAAAGCTGATGAAAACTAGAGGAGGTCCCGGATGAGTCGGCGGATCCGCGAACTAAGAGCCAGCCCCACGGGACTGCTGGATCAGTTTGATAAAGACCCCGGCGCGCTATGAAGCAAAGCTGACCGGAACTTAGGCAGAGTTGGGACTCGTCTGCGTCGCTTGCGAGTTCATTGCGCCAGGAATCGGAGCTGACGAAAACAGAGGTCGGAAAGCAAGATGTGCGGCTAGACAGTATTCCTATGGCAGGAGGATTTCAGGATAAGTTATTATCTCTTGAAACCGGTCGACAGAGTCCAAACCGGACACGCGCAGCCACTGCTTGCTCGCTGAGGAGAAGGCCGAGATGAGGATGTGGAGTTCTTTTTAAGATGAACCCAGGATGCTGATTGGCTTTGAGGAGGAGCAGTTCAAAGCTGATTGGCTTGCGTCGGACGCGGATGAGTCCCTGATTGATGGAGGTAGGCAATAGTGTTTCTTCAGTCTGAATTTTCGCTTAAGCTGCATAACTCCATTCTTCTCACTTAACGTGAACTTCCCAGTGGTAACAACATGAACCACTGAACAAAGAAAAGAAAAAAAGAACTGAACTTGCAACATAATTTGACTTGACTGACAACTAAAAAGGATGACTGAAATATACTGAGCTCAAAGGGAGAGGGGTTTTTGATTTTTTGACATACTGGTTTGTTATTAATATTGTTGTTGTTCTTGTTAAACTGTATTTTACTTTTCTCTTTTACAGATTAATAACTGTTTGCTCATTTCCTGATTCCAGCTGTGTCATTTTGCACTCATTTTAGTTCCTTATGTAATCCTGCCAAACCTAACGACAGGTCCATAACTTTTGAATTATCTTAGATCCCAAGCCAAGATTAGGGTTACACTTGGACATGCCAACCATCTTGATGTGACGTTCTTCCTCCACCTCTACGCGGATCTCATCTTGGACCAGTTGGCACTTCTCCTTTTCATTGGCACGGTCGTAAATGCCCAGGCCCACCCTCCCCATTGCCATGGCTCCGACCAAGATTTTATGCCTCAGCCTTGCCTCTGCTCTGACGGCTTCTAGTGCCTGCCACTTCCTCCCGGTCTTGATAAGGATTCCTGCCGATGCCACCTTAGTGTCCGCCGAGTCCCTGTACATCATCACCTCTCTTGAGCGGGTGACTTGCACTCCTCCATTAGTCCACTGAAAGGGACTAATGGAAGACTAATTTCTGAGAAACTGGCTAATGGTCTTCTCTAGAGCTTCTACCGTTGTCACTGGTACCTCATAGACTAACAGGGGCCAGAGTATTCTAGGCAGGACTCCGTGCTGGTACATCCAGGCCTTGCACTTTCCCGGGAGACCGGATTTGTCGATGGCTGTGAGCCACGATGACAAGATATGATAAGGCTTTATTGATCTCACAGTGGAGAAATTCACTTGTCACACATCGGCTTAATAAACAAAAGAAGGTGCCAAAAAGGAGGAACAATGTGTATAAGGTACATACAGTGTGTCTACATATATACTGTATTGGAGCTAAATATGTGTATTCTTTGCTTTTGGTCACTAGATGGGGCTGTTGGGTCCAGTATAAGAACCGACAGGTGACAGGTAGCAGACAGGTGTTGAACCTGGAAGGGCATACAAGTTTTTGACTGCTGTGGCGGAGTCTTTGTTAACCAATGTTGCCATGTAAGACCAAATAAATGGACAAGAAGAACACTTGGATTTATTTACACGTGATCAACAGGTACGTTAGCCGCTCAGCGCGTCATAACTAAAGCACAACGGATCAACCCTAAACTAGTGCAGTAGTACACTGGCTAGTATACTGTCAAAAACTTGCCCTTTTTTTGGATTTTCTGAACAAATCTATGGAGAGTCTGTGGAGCAGACTAAGGCAGTTTGGGCTGGGATGAGCTGGTGTTTGCTGGCCAGAGTATCGCAGCAGAGCTAAAGCATCAGGCTGCGACTGCGGCAACAATAGATTGGATGGACGCGGTGGCAGACATTCAGTGATCAAGGAGGATCGGATCGCTGGATACCTGGGTCTTTGAAAGTCGTTGTGAATTGGATCGCGGAATGTCAACAGGCGCCCAACAAGGTATGTGTAGCGGTACACCTCTGATGGCCATTATTATTCTTTTTGTGTGCACACATTAAAACCAATGCATCGGTAATTGCGTCGTTTAAATAATAATATTGGGCATTGCCTCTTTGCGTCATTTAGTAGCTTTTTGCGCGTTTGACTTCCAAGTCGACCTTGGCACCATGGAAATGGACAAAAATACTGAGACTGAACAAATGGATATTGGGGAAACTCAGAAACGTGCTGTTAAATTAACAGAAAAGGCCTTGGCTGAAAAACTTGAAACATTACAAAAAGAACGAAAATCAAAATTAAACAAAACTGGTAATATAAGATACAAAATTCATGACTTGATGTCTAAAGGTGAAAAAACAAAGGTTTTAAGTGCTCTCGATATGTTGATTAAGTTGTGTGATGATGCCAAATGTTTGCATGAGTCTTTTTTGGGGTTTTGCCACATGATGAAAAAGAAAATCATGATGTCAGGTTTAAAGCAAAAATGATTGCTAATAATTAGTGTATTTCTAGTGTAAATAAGTGGCTATCTCTAACCGCAATAAGCAAAAATGATGATGGTGATGATGATGATGGTGTAAATCCCACTGACAGTGTGTCAAATGTTAGTGGACATTCACAAAGGAGTGTTAATTCCAGCATCACTTCATCTGTAAGGTTAAAGGCAGCAGCTAAAAGGGCCTCAGTTTTGGCCCGTGTGAAGGCTGTAAAAGAAAGACATGCTATTGAAGAAGAGGAGGAAAAACTGAGGAAAAGAAAAGAGATGCTTGCACTGGAAACTGAGTTGGCTGAATCTGACTTGCAGATGGAAATGTATAATTTAAAGCTGGAGTGTTCCTCACGAACTTCAAACTCAGTTCACTCATACTATAAAAAGAAAACAAAGGAAAAGGGATTAAAGCAAAGTTTGGACCCCTCTGTGAAAGAGTCTCTTCCTAAATATGAAACTGAAAATCCAACAATTCAACAGGATGGTGTAAACCAGGCTAAACAAAGAAATGAATTAAAGTTGACATCAAAGGAAAATAAACCTATGGATGTAAGACCAAAAAGAACTATAGCAACAAACCATCACCCTGTGGGGGGTCAACATAAAGCCAGTGGAATCCAAATACAATCAAAAGAGCATACCGGGCAGGATTTAGTGATATGGTTGCATATCGTCGCTCTTATCGAGCGACATGTCAAAATTTTGTCAGATAATTTTTTTGGAGAATTACAAGATTAAGGCTTCAGTACATCATCTATCAGTCGTCAATGGCAGCCTGGGATTAAGATCAAGGGGAATGTATTAGCCAGCACTGTGACATCTGTGAGTGCTTCAGGAGAAGTTGATCAGCAACATGCTGCAGCTAGAGGAAGTGATTGCTGTTGTGCTTGTTGTTCAGAAGCTCACCCACTAAAAGAATGCAAACAATTTAACAGAAAACTTCACAAGGACAAAGTTTTTCTGCTGAGAAGAAAAGGATTATGTTTTGGCTGTCTGCAGTGGGGCCACATCAGCAGGAATTGTGAAACACGATTATCATGTGAAATTTATGTAACCACTACTTAATTTAATTAACAATAAATTCAGTAGGAAAGTTACTTTTGTTCTAGGGTCATACAGGAGGATGATAAGCATACACGTTTTAACAACTCAGGTTTATTTTCTTTCTCCACAAAAGAATAATTACCTCAATAAAATTAAGGTATAAAACTTAAATTGTCCACCCTTAAAAATAACTCAAATATTTAAAACAAATTAGGGTAGGTTTTATAACCTGTAGCTCTAAAGCTCATACCAACAAAGAAATTACAAATTTCAGTCAGTCTTTCCAATATAACAGTTCAGTCAGTCAGTTCAGTCAATGTGCACATAAATTGTCCAGTTTGAAAATGTTCATGAACAAGTAGTTGTGGAATAACCAAAAAAATAAAGGATTGGGGGCCCCCCTTTCTTTTTGTGTTCAATTATCTTATCTGGTTTCAAAGCAAAATCTCCAGCTCCAGTAGCATCAGTCCCTCTGCGTCGTCCCAGGCTTCAGTCCGAGTCACAAAGATGGCGGCGGGACCCTCGTGCTTCTGGAACTCCACCGGCTTGTTCAGATATCAGTCATCCAAACAAAAAAAACCAGCCGGAGAAATCTAAGAACAGACTACACATCGTCCAGTCCAAGATAAACAGACTTCTTTCATATCACAACAGCTCTTTTGCATAGTAGCTTCTCTATTCCTGCTGAAACGTGCTTAGTCTGCCATTTCTTTTCTCTTCCTCGCTCTTACTCTTCTTCTCGTACTGACACAGGGGAAATGTGGGTCTACTGCCCCCTACAGAACATTCTAAGAACTACAAAACACATTAAACATGCAGACAGATCAGCATAGTTTATGGGGGTTACATCCTCCCCCCCTAACCTCTCATGCGTCCCTGCATGTTCATTTACACAATCTCCACAGAGTTAGTTTGAAGCTGCGAAATAGCAGGTATGAAATCAGAACTTAAAGCTGTCGAGAAAGCTTTATCTAACCCATCAAAAAGTGATTGCATAACAACAACCAGAGGGTTACCCAGTGATGGGTAAGTCAATCTTTTAGGTTGATTCCGCTGTCTCAATGATCGTCTCAACTCTACGTTTTCTGCTTGATCATTCTCCTCCTTGTGACTGCTGTCATTTGGCATTTGAATTCTGGCCAAATCCTCCGACCTTTGCTCCCCCTGAGATATTGTAAGCGCTGGTGCCTCGGCCACAATTTCAGGTTTGGATGTAGATTTGATGTCACTTTCAACGGAACTTTGTGGTTGGAAAGGAGGTGCTTCAGGATTGAGTGCATGATCTCCACCCAACTCTTCAATACTGACTCCTGGTGTGTATCCGGATGGGGATCCTGCGATACTAGCCGTCGTATCCTCTTGGCTTGTGAGAGTAGTTGTATTAGTACAACCCAAATCCTCTCCAGTAGTGTTCTGCACGTCACATTTGGTTGTTTCATCCTCAGTTCTTGTAGATTTGTCATCCACAAATACAACTGGAGGATAGTAGTAGTCCTCATCTGTTCCATCATCATTTTCTGACAGGGGATCGTCTTCACCCTGAAGTCCAAAATCATTTCTATCCACCACAGGCTGAGAACCTGTAGAACAGTGTGGCACCTTCTTGTCCTTGGTTGGCCTTGGCTCACTCTCAGTTTGTGGTAAAAATCCACAGGGCAACAACAGATCACGATGCAACACTCTGTGTGGACCATCTGCTTCCAAAGGAGACACAACATACACAGGTAGATCTTTCACTTGTTTCACCACTTGGTAAATGGTCTGGCTCCATCTGTTGGAAAGCTTATGTTTCCCACATAGCCCAACATTTTTCACCAAGACACGATCTCCAGTCTCCAACTTTGACTCTCTCACTCTTTTGTCAAAGAGCTTCTTGTTATGAAGAGCAGCTTTAGTGCTATGATCCACAGCAATCTTGTAACTCTCTGTCAAGCTTTCCTTGAGGTTTTTCACATATTGTGTGTGTGACTCTCTTTTTCCAGTTTCCCAGGTTAATCCAAATGCAATGTCGATAGGCAGATTAGGTTGCCTCCCAAACATCAGTTGGTAGGGAGAGTAGCCGGTAGTGTCATGCTTGGTACAGTTATAAGCATGTACAAGTGGCTGTACAAACTCTTTCCACCTCATCTTGTCTTCTTCCTGTAGTGTACCTAACATGGCCAGTAATGTTCTGTTAAACCTCTCCACAGGGTTTCCGCGTGGATGGTATGGCGTTGTACGTGTTTTCTTGATTCCAAGCATTGTGCAGAGTTCTTTGATTAGGGTGGATTCAAAATCACGGCCCTGATCACTGTGTAGTCGCTCAGGAAATCCATAATGGATGAAAAAATTGTTCCACAGAGCCTTGGCTACTGTTTTTGCCTTTTGGTCAGGTGTCGGAACTGCTACAGAATACTTGGTGAAATGGTCAGTTATAACTAGGATATTTTTGGTTCCTTTGCTATCGGGTTCCAATGATAAATAATCCATACAAACCAACTCAAGTGGCCTGCTTGTCTGGATATTCATCAGAGGGGCACTCCGTTCAGCTTTTGCCTTTCGTCGTATGCATCTTTCGCATGTCTGCAACTTGTTTGTAATGTGGTCTAACATGTGTGGCCAGAAGAACCGGGTACGCACCAAGTCTGTGGTGCGGTCAACCCCCATGTGTCCAACAGCATCATGTAGAGCCTCCAGAGCAACCTCCCTGAATCTGTTGGGTAGAACCAGTTGAAAAGATGGTTCTCCATTGGTTACACGTTTTCTATAGAGAACCTCTTCTCTCAGTGTTAGTTGATCCCAGAGGCGCAACATCAGTTGTACCTCTCTGTCTTCCTGCTGTCGTTGTCTGTACGATAAGCGCCTCCCACCTTTAAAAATAGAAATGACTCTGCTTATCGCCGGATCTCTCTGTTGTTCAAGAGCCCAGTCTTGCTGAGACATGCGGGGTAATGTGCATGAACCTGGTAAAAGGTCAACATGTGTGTACTCAGGAGGGATAACATGCACATCAACAGCAATACACTCAACCAGACATGGTTTCAATGCAGGTTCAGAGTGTAAAGGGCCTGTTTGTTCAGCCAGATGCTTCTGACAGATGGCATTTACGACCTCTGCTGAAATTTCTGTGTCACCAGTCTCTTTGGCAATGTGAGCTATGAATCGCTCTATGGTTTGGTCTTCTTCATGTGTTGAATCATCAAGTCCACTCTCAAAATGCGGCCGTCTAGAGAGACCATCAGCATCTTGATTTCTCTTTCCTGCTCTGTACTGCATCTGAAAGTCAAAAGTAGAGAGGGCAGCTAACCACCGATGTCCAGCTGCGTCTAGTTTAGCAGTTGTCAATACGTAAGTTAAAGGGTTGTTATCTGTTACTACTGTAAACTTGGCTCCATAAAGATAGTCAAAAAACTTATCAGTCACTGCCCACTTAAGAGCAAGAAACTCAAGCTTATGAGTTGGATAACGCTTCTCACACTTTGAAAGACCTCTACTGGCAAAGGCAATAACCCTCAGCTGACCATCTTGCTCTTGATAAAGAGCTCCCCCCAACCCAAGCAAACTTGCATCAGTATGCAGAATATAAGGCTTTGTTGCATCTGCAAATCCTAAAACTGGTGCAGTGGTGAGTTTCTGGATCAGAGTATTAAAAGCCTCATCACATTCTGATGTCCATTTTTCAGCAAATGGTCTTTTCAGGTCAACTGCTGAGGTATGTCTGAAGTGCTGTTTAGCAGCCTTTCTGGGTGGAAAATACCCTATGGTAAGGTCATTTAGGGGTCTTGCAATTTTGGCAAAGTCTCGGATAAATCTCCTATAGTACCCTGCAAACCCCAAAAAGGACTTTAGTTCTTTAATGTTTTTAGGTGTTGGCCAGGTTGTTAACGCTGCAGTTTTCTCAGGATCTGTCTCGACACCTCTTTCAGAAACCACATGTCCTAGGTACTTCACTGATGTTCTGAAAAACTGACACTTGTCAGGGGAAAGTTTAAGTCCATATTCTCTAAGCTTCCCTAGGACACGCATAAGGCGTTCTTCATGCTCCTCTAATGTGCTGGAAAAAACAATCAGATCATCCAGAAATACTAAAACTTCTTTAAGGTTGAGGCTGCCCATGCACTTCTCCATTACACGCTGAAAAGTGCTGGGAGCGTTGGTTACACCCTGCGGCATCCGATTAAACTCCCAGAAGCCCATAGGAGTTACAAACGCCGTTTTATACTTGTCCTCCTCCTCAACCTCAACCTGATAGTATCCTGACTTTAAATCCATGACTGAGAACCACTTTGACCCTGTCAATGCCGAAAAAGCCTCCTCAATATTGGGTAAAGCATAGGCGTCTTTGATTGTCTGATTGTTTAACTTACGATAGTCGACACAGAGCCGGATCGCACCATTTTTCTTTTTTACAACCACGATAGGGGATGCAAATGGACTTTCGGACTCACGGATTATGTTGGCATCACACAGTTCTTTTAAGTGTAACCTGACAGCCTCATAATCTGATGGGTGTATTGGCCTCGGTCTTTGTTTAAAAGGACTAGGATCAGAGAGGCGTATCCTATGTTTTACCGCATGGGTGTGGCCATAGTCTAAATCATGAGTAGCAAATACATCTGACATCAAACTTAACTTCTTCGTTACCCTTTCTTTCCATTCTTCAGAAAGAGATGTATCTGTAAAGTCAAATCTGAGCTGGCTGGCTGTAACAGGTGAGTTAATGTTTTGACATAAGACAATCTTTTGAGTAAGGTCAGACTGAGATCTTGACTCTTTGTCTTTTTTCACTGCTGACTGAGGAGCTGAAACTGTCTGAGGCTTATAAAGTTCAGCAACAGTTAACGAAGCAGGTACTGTGATGTCATGTGCTCTTTCATTCTTCACCAAAATAGGGATTTTGAAAGATGTTGTCGATGGGGCTGTCATAACATAGTTGCAGAACACTACACCACCAGGTAAGATGGAGTCTGCTTGTTCAACCAATAGGGAAGTGCCTGGGGGAACTTTAATGTTTCTGGCATAACCCATCAAAACAGCCTTTTCTCCTGCAGGTACTTTCTGACTTGTCTTCCTTAGTAACTTTATCTTTCCTACTCTACCACTCACTCGATCTTCTTTGTACATGCCATACAGTTTCCTGATCAGTGGCAGATTTTTACAGTGGACTTGCTGGTTGTGAACACTGGTCTTTTTAGAGGTTGTATAAATGTCATAAAGAACATCTAACACATTTGTTCCAACCAGCACTGGAACTTCTCTGTTCGACCTACAATCTGGCACAATTAAGGCTAAAGTTTGCACTTCTTCAGGTCTCCCCACAATCTCTTCTGGAAAGAAAAGATTTACCTCAATGTACCCCAGATAAGGAACTCTCTGACCACCTGCACCCTGAATATCTAAAAGGTCTCCTAGTGGCTGGATTGGTCGTGAATGCAAGTAGAGCTTATGAAATGTTTCTGAAACAGTTGTCACCTGAGAGCCCGAGTCAAGGAGGCAAATACTTTGAACTCCATCAATAAACATCTTGGCAGTGTTTTTCGATCCTACCAAAGCATCCAAAAGTGCTTCATCTGATGTAGATGTAGATGTAGGGAACTGACTCATATTGTTGATGGTTGTCGATTTTTGATCATGTTTTACGTCTTGCGTTGATTGTGGAGCCTCCTCTAGTCGGGTATCAGTACGCCCCTCTACTGAAACCCGGTCCAGTTTAAAGCCGTTCCGTATCTTGCTTCCCACTGTCGACGTTTTTCCTTTAGTTCCTTGTACTTTTTATCAACCAATTCTTTGTTTGGAGGATTCTCACATTGTCTTGCAATATGGCCGGTTTCTCCACATTTAAAGCAAAACCAAGCTTTTGGAGCAGGTTGGCATGCTGGCTGTTGCACATGCATTTCCGCTGCTGCCACAGGGGGCAGGTCGACAACTTCAGTTGTTTTCTGTTGTCTTCTCTCCCTCCTCTGAGATCTTTTCTCTGTAAGTTGCATCTGCAGTTCAGCCACTTGTTTTCTTAAGCTTTCTGTCTCTGTGATGTACTTCTGTACAATGTCATGGTCGTGTTTTAGTGGAGGTTCTGGGACAGTCTGAAAATGTAAGGAAGGTTTTACTTTTGAGCTTCCAAAGTGACGCTGCATTCGGTCAATCTTTACTGATCTCCGTTCTTCTTCTGTTCTTAACTGGAGAAGAAGTTCAGAGAAATCTGGCGGGGACTCACTTTTGAATCTCTGCTGAAGAGTTAGAAGCAGAGTCTGATCCCAGCACCCACGAATGAACTGCTTGTACAGTTGTTTGTTTGCATTAACTTCACTCACACCACCTCGCTTGATCGCAGTACTAAGTACTGCCTGCAGTCTTTGCAGATATTCAGAAGCTCTCTCTCCTGCATCCTGGTGAATGCTCAAAAACTTGGCAAATATCTCTTCACCATCATCTACAAGTCCATATGCTGACTGAAGGAGACGGACATATTCTTGTGGATATGAATGAGAGCCAAGCTGTTTCACAATATCCAATGCAGGGGATAGCAAACTTTCCAGAATCATCCTTCTTTGCATGTCAACAGGGAATCCATCTTGAAACATTAGTTCAACATGTAGGAGCCAAGTCTCGAAATCTACTTCTCCAGGGGGTTTAGGCACTCGTCCAGAAAAGGAACGAAGTCTCTTTGGAGTCAAACTCGATGAAGAAGCTTCATTTTTGATGACATGCTCAACGATTAAGCGCTGAACATCTTGGGGGTTCAATATATCAGCACTCAGTGAAGCTTTGTTAGTTGAAAAAGCTCGTCTTTTACTTTTTGCACTTTTTTCAGATTGTTTGGAATGTGATGGATTAATGGCATGAGTTGCTTGAGTTTGTCTTTGATGTCCTTTTGATGTGAGGGCAGTGTCAGTGTTGTCTGATTCAGTCTCTTCACTATCAGAACTGCTCGACTCACCAGCATCTTGTTCTGAGGCTGTTTCCTGAGCATTTATTTCTGATGGAGTCTGAGAAAGCACAGGTGAAAGTAAAACTTTCTCTATATCATCAACGCACCACTTTGCAGTTGGATATTTGGCTGTAACTATTTCACATGGGAAATTTGGCTTAAGATGCTCAACTGCTTCTTCAGCATCCAACTCAATGATGGCTTCGCTTAACCTTAACCTGACTATCTTCACCACTGTGCCATAAGTTTTAAGTACTTCAGTAATGTTTGCATCAGTAGCATCTTCATTTAGGCCAAGAGCTAAGACTGATCTCTTTGCATTCACTCCATACTTTTGCTCAATGTCATAAACAGTAATCTTATTGACTTCCATTCTTTCTGATATCAGTTTTCTTAAAAGTTACTGTTATGTTAAACTGAGCTGATTTTACTTATAATCCTCCTGGCTGCTGGCTCGCCACGAAATGTTACCATGTAACCACTACTTAATTTAATTAACAATAAATTCAGTAGGAAAGTTACTTTTGTTCTAGGGTCATACAGGAGGATGATAAGCATACACGTTTTAACAACTCAGGTTTATTTTCTTTCTCCACAAAAGAATAATTACCTCAATAAAATTAAGGTATAAAACTTAAATTGTCCACCCTTAAAAATAACTCAAATATTTAAAACAAATTAGGGTAGGTTTTATAACCTGTAGCTCTAAAGCTCATACCAACAAAGAAATTACAAATTTCAGTCAGTCTTTCCAATATAACAGTTCAGTCAGTCAGTTCAGTCAATGTGCACATAAATTGTCCAGTTTGAAAATGTTCATGAACAAGTAGTTGTGGAATAACCAAAAAAATAAAGGATTGGGGGCCCCCCTTTCTTTTTGTGTTCAATTATCTTATCTGGTTTCAAAGCAAAATCTCCAGCTCCAGTAGCATCAGTCCCTCTGCGTCGTCCCAGGCTTCAGTCCGAGTCACAAAGATGGCGGCGGGACCCTCGTGCTTCTGGAACTCCACCGGCTTGTTCAGATATCAGTCATCCAAACAAAAAAAACCAGCCGGAGAAATCTAAGAACAGACTACACATCGTCCAGTCCAAGATAAACAGACTTCTTTCATATCACAACAGCTCTTTTGCATAGTAGCTTCTCTATTCCTGCTGAAACGTGCTTAGTCTGCCATTTCTTTTCTCTTCCTCGCTCTTACTCTTCTTCTCGTACTGACACAGGGGAAATGTGGGTCTACTGCCCCCTACAGAACATTCTAAGAACTACAAAACACATTAAACATGCAGACAGATCAGCATAGTTTATGGGGGTTACATTTATAATGAAAGTCATCCAACAGTGCTACATATAAGAAGAGAGACAATTTTACCTGAGTCTGAAACAGTAATATCGGAACCCTCATTAATTGTGAATGCAACATGTGGCCATACAGGGGCCGGTAAGGATCGTGGAATGCTATCTGTTCTCCCTGTAAAGGTTAAAGCAATAAAAGGACAATGTGCCATCCAAACCTACGCCTTCTTGGATCCAGGTAGCACTGGAACATTTTGCTCTGAAAGGCTGATGCATCAACTAAACCTCACTGGAAAGCGAACAGAAGTCCGTCTTCGAACAATGGGCCAAGCTAAAATAAGTTTAGCATTTTCTCTGTGTAATCTTGAGGTGGCTGGTTTGGAGAGTACCGTAATACTTTTTATCCTCTGCCAGAAGTTATCACACAGAGACACATGCCTGTGACCAAAGATGATATGATAACATCTGAAGATTTAATAAAATAGCCATATTTGTCAAGAGTTCACATGCCATCTATAAATGCTGAGGTTGACCTGTTAATTGGTACCAATGCTCCAAGGTTATTAGAACCATGGGAAGTCATCAACAGTCAAGATAACGGCCCTTATGCTGTCAGAACTGTACTTGGCTGGGTGGTCAATGGGCCCTTGGATAGCAGTGGTTTTCAAGAAGACTCATCTGTAACAGTGAATAGAATTTCAGTGAGCAAGCTGGAGGAACTGCTCAAGAGCCAGTACGACCATGATTTCTGTGAAGGATCAGTTGATAAACAAGAAATGTCCAGAGAAGACCAAAAGTTTCACAATATTATGGAAACATCTGCAGAAATACAGGATGGAAAGTATTGCTTGAACCTGCCATTTAAAAGACTGGATGTCTGTTTACCAAACAATTTTGCAGTAGCCAAACGGAGAATACAAAGTCTCAGGAAAAGATTTAATTTTAATCAGAACTTTCACCAGGAGTATGTGGAGTTTATGAATAACACAATTTCTTGCAGATATGCAGAACGTGTACCTGAGCATCTTTTGCATTGTGACAATGGAAGAATTTGGTACATTCCCCACCATGGGGTCTACCATCCAAAAAAGAGAGCTTTACGGGTGGTGTTTGACTGTGCTGCGGTGTTTAAAGGAGTGTCTTTGAATAGTGAGTTGCTGCCAGGCCCCAACCTTACCAACACTTTGCTGGGGGTCCTTATGAGGTTTAGAGAAGAGGCAATAGCCATAATGGGAGACATTAAAGCTATGTTTCATCAAGTGCAGGTGCCAGAAGGAGATCGAGACTTCCTCCGCTTTCTCTGGTGGCCAAATGGGGATATTACACAGGAACCAGTACCTTATAGGATGATGGTCCATCTATGTGGAGCAGTTTCATCCCCCAGTTGTGCAGCCTATGCTTTAAGAAGAACTGCCCAAGACAATCAGAATGAATTTCCACCAGAGGTCATAGAAACTGTAAGACAGAACTTTTATGTTGACAATTGCCTCAAAAGTGCAGCCACAGAAGAGGAAGCTATCCATTTAATAAGAGATCTTGTTGCTCTGTGTGAAAATGGATAAGCAACAGTCGTGTTGTTCTGCAGGCCATCTCAGAAGAGCAGAGAGCTAAAGATTTGAAGATGTTTAATTTGGATATCGATAAGCTTCCAATGGAAAGAGCTTTGGGTCTGCAGTGGTGTGTGGAGACTGATGCCTTCCAGTTTAAGATGAAGCTGAAACAGCAAGCCCTGACCAGGCGTAAAATGTTATCTGTGAATAGTTCTGTGTATGACCCTTTGGGTTTCCTGGCGCCAGTGACATTGCAAGCAAAACTGATGCAGCAGGAACTGTGTAAAAGAAGCTGTGGCTGGGATGATGCACTGCCACAAGACATTTTACACAAATGGAGAAAATGGCTGGAGGAGCTTGCGCTACTGTCTACATTTAGTGTTGACCGCTGCATAAAACCTGTGGGATTTGGAGCTATAAAGCATGCACAATTACATAATTTTTCAGATGAGAGTGAAACTGGATATGAAACTGTTGTGTACATTCGTATGATAAATTATGAAAACATCCATGTTGCTTTCCTTATGGGGAAGGCCAGAGTAACACCACTGAAAGTTATCAACATTCCCAGGCTTGAACTTTCAGCTGCTGTCTTAGCTGTGAAGGTAGATGCTATGGTCAAAGCAGAGCTGAATATACATCTAGAAAAATCTATGTTCTGGACTGATAGCACATCTGTGTTAAAATACATCAATAATGAAGACAGACTCTTTCACACGTTTGTGGCAAATAGAAATGCAACCATCAGAAATTTGTCTGAACCTACTCCGTGGAATTATGTCAGCACAAAAGAAAATCCAGCTGATTGTGTCTCGTGGAATGAAAGTTTCAGACTTCCTGAAAACCAGGACATGGCTTAATGGACCAGAGTTCTTGTTGAAAGAAGAAAAGTGGCTCAAAGGGGTGATCAATGTAGAATTGGATGTCAGCAACAAAGAGATTAAGAAGGAGGCTGCAGTTAACATCATTGGCCTTGACACTCTTGCACCTACTGACCAGCTTATTGCACATTTTTCAGATTGAAAAAGACTCAAAAGAGCAGTGGCCTGCTACCTAAGGCTGAAGTATGTCTTTAAGGAGAAATGTAGAATGAGAAAACAGTTGGACCATTTAATGGATAAGAACCCAGTTAAGCATCAGACATGTCATGGTTTTCAGGTGACGAGCCCACATGCAGATACGATCGGGAAGCAAAGCACAGTTTTAAAAGATGTTTATTTAGGAAAAAGGCAGATATCAAGGACGAGACTACAGGCAACTCGGCAGGGTCAGAACGTCACGGCTGGAGAGACTGCAAGGAGAAGAAGAGTAAATGACTTTGGAAGTTGAACCAGGAGAACTACTAGAAACTTACCATAAAGCAGGGTGGACCTAACCGGGGAGAAGTAGCGCCGAGGGAACTCTGTGATCCTACCCTGTTGGTCTCAGGCCCCGCTGGGTAACATCCAGGGAGTATGAGGGGTGAGCCAGAGCAAAATCTGAGCGAGAGGATTCTGATGGCCTGGTTCTTCGGACAAGACGTTAAGACAGGTGAGTGCATCCAAGCACCAAAAACACGACTGGTTAAGGCTCTGGCGTCTTCCATCTGTCAGCGCTCTGCTTAAGAAGCCAGAGAAAGCCGCCTGCAACGAGCTGCAGGTGTGGACCACGCCCCCTCAGCCAACTAGGCACACCTGAGGAGTAGAGTTAGAGCAGGACAACACAGAGAACCCTGACACAAGAGGGCGCCAAAGGACCACTAATCTCTCAAAAGGTGGAAGTTTGTCATTGGCAGAGCTGCAAAGTACAGAGATCTTCATCATTTTGTACTGTCAGCAGCAAAAATTCCAGCATGAGATTGAAGCTCTGTCACACAACTCTAAAGTGAGCCGTACGAGCTCTATCTATGTGTTGGATCTTGTTTTGGAAGATGACATTTTAAGAGTTGGAGGCCGGCTTCATAGAAGTGCAATGCCAGAGGAAGTAAAACATCCGATAATTCTGGCCAAAGAACAACACATCTCCAAGTTAATCCTTAAGCATTCTCATCAAGTTCTTGGACATGCAGGACGGGCACGCACACACACTGTCGGCTGTAAGAAAAAAGTTCTGGATTACAAAGGGAAACTCTGCTGTGAGAAAGGTTATTGGTGAGTGCAGCATCTGCAGGCGGTATAACAGTCCACCCTTAATGCAAATTATGGCTGATTTGCCTGTTGCAAGGATTCTACCAGACCCCCCCCCCCCCCCCCCCCCCCTTTTTAATACTGGGGTTGACTATTTTGGGCCATTTGAAGTTAAAAGAGGAAGAACATACTGCAAGAGATATGGTGTTTTATTTACCTGCCTGGCAAGTCGAGCCATCCATCTGGAGATGGCAGCTACACTTGATACAGATTCTTGCATCAATGCATTGAGGAGATTTATCAGCAGAAGAGGACAAGTTAAACAGTTATGGTCTGATAATGGAACAAACTTTGCTGGTGCTGAGAAAGAACTGAAAGAAGCTCTTGTTAATCTAGATCAGGACACAATAAAGTTATTTTTGACACAGGTGGAAATTAATTGGATTTTTAATCCACCTGCTGCTTCCCATTTTGGTGGTGTTTGGGAGCGAATGATTCGTCTGGTGAGGAGAGTACTGAATTCAGTGCTGCGTCAGCAAATTCTTGACGATGAAGGGCTAAGTACAGTATTGTGCGAAGTAGAGGCCATCTTGAACGATCGCCCTATTACAACTCTCTCAGATGATCCAAACAATTTGGAGCTGCTTACCCCCAATCACCTGCTCTTGCTCCGAGGAAAGCCTTCACTTCCCCCTGGAACATTTAAGCCGGAAGATCAGTATGTAAGAAGACGATGGAAACAGGTACAATACCTGGCTGACCTGTTTTGGAAGAAATGGGTTCGAGTATATTTACCTTTCTTTCAAGAAAGGCAGAAATGGAATGAGAGGAGAAAAAATCTTGCTGTGGGAGATATTGTGGTCTTAATGGATCCCTCTGCACCTCGAGGATCCAGGCCTCTTGGGAATGTTTTGGAAGTGTTTCCAGATAGTCATGGTTTTGTGAGGTCAGGAAATTGAAAACTAAATCCAATATTATTGAGAGACCAATTTCCAAACTTTGCATGGTGTATGGTGTCTAAATTAATGTGTTAATGTTGCATTTGTGTCACATATTGCCTCCTGTATTATTGTTTTGGGAATTGGCATATTTGTGTATTATGCCAATTAGGAGCCGGTGTATTGGAGCTAAATATGTGTATTTTTTTGCTTTTGGTCACTAGATGGGGCTGTTGGGTCCAGTATAAGAACCTACAGGTAACAGGTAGCAGAACCCGGAAGGGCATACAAGTTTTTAACCGCTGTGGCGGAGTCTTTGTTAGCCAATGTTGCCGTGTAAGACCAAATAAATGGACAACAAGAAGAACACTTGGATTTATTTACACGTGATCAACAGGTACGTTAGCCGCTCAGCGCGTCATAACTAAAGCAGCAATGGATCAACCCTAAACTAGTGCAGTATTAAACTGGCTAGTATATACAGTGTATCAAAAAAAGAAAAAAAGTGCAAGGGATATAAAGCAGATATGTAGGATGACTTATGTACACTCAGGTGACTTATATACAAGTGGATTGACGTACATTAAGTAGTACCAGGTAAAGAACAACAGTGAGGTAGTGAGATAACTATACACCTGAAGTCACTTATTAAACACGATTATTTAACAGTATTATTGCACAGGTTATTGCACAGTGTATTAAATAGAATTGCACAGTAGTTATTGTACATTAGTTATTACAGTTATAGTGCAGCGTTGTATAGTCTGATGGCAGCAGGGATGAATGACCTGCGATAGTGTTCCCTTTTACAGACAGGGTGTCTAAGTCTGTCGCTAAAAGAGCTGCTCAGCTCCTCTACAGTCTGGTGCAGGGTGTGGAAGGTGTTGTCCATGATGGATGTAAGCTTGGACAGCACCCTCCTCTCAGCCACTTCCTCCACCAAGTCCAGAGTGCAGCCCAAGACAGAAGTGGCTCCTCACCAGCTTATTCAGCCTCTTTCTGTTCCACTCTGTGCTGCCAGGGGCCCAGCAGACGACAGCGTAGAGGAGGGCTGAGGCCACCACAGTCATACATTTTTTTTAGCAGGGGCCTGCCCACACCAAAGGACCTCAGCCTCCTCAGGAGGTGGAGATGACTGTAGTCACTCTTGGTTTGCTGCAATGTCGCTGCATCCTTCAGGGAGCTGTCAAAGATCTTACCCAGGCTCTTGACAGGCTTTTCGGTCACTGTTGGAATCTTGGTCCCTCCCAGTTAAAAGTGGAAGTGGTCGGCCACTCTACTTTCTTCAGGACCAAATACCTAGACTTCGCTGGCTTGAAAGTCATCTTTGGCCATGAGATGAGGTGTCTATGTAGGCTTTCTTCAAGAGAAACTCTGTTAGACGTTGGGACACGATCTTAAAGAAAATCTTGTTCTCAATCCTGAGCAGTGAGATTATCCGAAACTGCTCGATGTTACTAGATGTCTCTCCCTTCAGGATCCAGACGCCTTCGGTGTGTCTCCACTGGGAGACACGGTGTGTCTCCCTCAGTGGAGACCTTGTAGGGTATGCCGCTAGGGCTAGAGACCGAACCAGATCTTGCAGCTTTGACAACCGCTCTTACCTCTGCCAGGGTGGGCTCAGCACTGTTGAACTGATATACTGGTTCTGCGGGTGTTACCAGTGCCTTGCAAGGTCAACCTCCAATAGCATCTAAAGACAATTACAAGGTCACCCTTCTATCACCTGAAGAACATTTTTCAGGATTAAAGGACTAATGTCTCAGCAGGATCTGTAAAAACTAATCCATGCATTTATTTTTAGTGGAATTGATTACTGCAACAGTGCTTTCACAGGTCTGCCTAAAAAGTCGATCAGACAGCTGCAGCTGATCCAGAATGCTGCTGCCTGCATCCTCACTAAGACTAAGAAAGTAGAGCACATCGACCCAGTTCTAAAGTCCTTACACTGGCTCCCTGTATCTCAGAGAATAGATTTTAAAATGCTTGTGTTAGTCTATAAATCCCTGAATGGTTTGGCACCTAAATACATCACAGACTTGGTATCAGTACATCAAACCTCCAGACTATTCAGGTCGTCTGGCTCCAGCCTAATCTGCATACCTAGAACCAGAACTAAACCAGGAGAAGCAGCATCTAATTCCTATGCTCCACTTATTTGGAACAAACTTCTAGAACACTGTAAAAGTGCGGAAACCCTGAGTTCTTTTAAATCTAGATTAAAAACACATTTGTTTAGGATTGCCTTCGACTGTTTTAGATAAACACTTTTACTGAAACTTCATTAGTTCAACTTTGTAGTCCAACTGTTTTTAATATTTGCTTTTAGATTATATCTTTCCATGTTTTATTTTGTTTCTACGTTTTATTCAAACTTGCTTTCATTCTGTTTTATTTTCCTATATTTTAATCATGTAAAGCACTTTGCATTGTCTTTGTAGTGGTCCTCCAGAAGCACCCGAGCAGCCGGGTAACCAGGCCGGCTTGGTGACGGTTCGTAGGAAGCATAGCTCTAGATTTCAGCCCCCAGGTCACCACCAACCCGTATGCGTTTGTAACAAATTTTCCCCACTTAGCGACACACCCGCTGAGAAGCCGACCTTAATTATTGGGAACTCTATAGTCAGAAATATGGCACTAGAGACACCAGGGACCATAGTTAAATGCCTGCCAGGGGCCAGAACGGGTGACAAAGAATCTTACCTGAAACTGTTGGCTAAGGATAAGCGTAAATACAATCAGATTGTTATTCACACTGGCGGTAATGACACCCGGTCACGCCGATCGGAGGTCACTAAAGTTGGTGTTGCTTCGGTGTGTGAGTTTGCTAAAGCAATGTCGGACTCCGTAATTTTCTCTGGTCCCCTGCCTGATTTGACCAGTGATAACATGTTTAGCCGCATGTCATCATTCAACCGCTGGTTGTCTAGGTGGTGTCCTGAAAACGACATGGGCTACATTGATAACTGGCAAACTTTCTGGGGAAAACCTGGTCTGACCGGGAGAGACGGCATCCATCCCACTTTGGATGGTGCAGCTCTTCTTTCTGGGAATCAGGCCAGATTTATTAGTTCTTCTAAATGCTGACAACCCATGGTCCAGACCAGGAAGCAGAGCCATAGTTTAACACACCTCTCTGCAGCTTCTGTACTGTTACCCACCCATTACCCTATTGAGACGGTTTCTTTCCCACGGCCAAAACTTAACAGATCAAAAACTGATTTAAAAGGAACAAATCATAAAAATCTAATAGAAATCAATATGGCTCACCTTGAACCAAAAATAAAACAATTAAATGTGGTCTATTAAATATATGGTCTCTCCCTCCAAAGACTTTGTTAGTTAATGAATTGGTTTCTGATAAACAGATTGATTTATTTTATCTCACAGAAACCTGGCTACAAGAGGACTACGTTAGTATAGGAGTCAACTCCCTCCAATTATTCAAATGTCCACATTCCTAGATCTGTGGGAAGAGGAGGAGTGGCAACCATCTTTCAGTCTGATTTATTAATTAGCCCCAGGCCAATTAATAACTACAGTTCTTTTGAACATTTAACCCTCAGCTTCCCTCATCCAAATTGCAAAGCAATAAAACCTCTTCTGTGTGTTGTTTTGTATCATCCACCGGGCCCTTACTCTCAGTTTTTGGATCAGTTGTCAGACTTCTTATCTGATTTGGTGATAAACACTGACAAGGTTATTATAGTGGGGAATTTCAACATTCATGTTGACACTGAATGTGATAACCTTAGCGTAGCCTTTAAAACTATCCTAGATTCAATTGGTTTTGCTCAAAATGTGCATAAACTGACACACTGTTGGCTCCATGCTTTAGACCTTGTGCTGACATATGGCATTGATGAAGAATTAACAGTATTTCCTCACAACCCTGTCCTATCTAAAAAAAATTTAATAACATTTGAGTTTAATCTAACTGAGCTCTCCACCCCCTAAAGAAGGTTTCTGTAGTGTTTTCAACGAAAATGTTGGTGACACCGAGGTAAACCACAAATGAAGACCCTGGAGTTTTAGCTGAAGCTTGTTTAATTGTCTTCATGAACATGTGGTGAAAACTGAAATGACAAAGAATGTACAATCTCAATGCATAGAGACATAGATACACTTATTAAGTGCTTCAAGCTCACTAAAGTAATATTACAAAAATCGGCAATAACATCCAAACTTATCAGTATAAACTGTCATATAATGCAACTTACGCCGTTCCTGCCTGATAATTCAGAGAGGATGGCATCTGATAACATTTCTATACCGCTTCTTGCATGTGAATCTTTGTTTTCCTAGCAAAACCGGCAAAAACGGAAGTGCGTCACCAGAACCGGAAGTAGTATTTTTAAATATTTTTTAATATAAATGTTAGGGTTATTAAAGAAAACCCCTTTTATCCTAGAATGAAAAGCACACAAGTTTCAGACTTTTCTATAGAAGAGGACAGAGGATGACCCAAACGGAGAACTGCACTCCCTGAAAAGTTTAGGATCGTCTGCGCCGGGTCATCTCTGTCCTTCTGTCTTTATTATCACACATCAAAGAGGGGGTCAGGAGGATTGGGTCAGGAGGTTTCAGGAATTTACAGCATGGGGGTTGTAAGGGTCAGGAGGTTAAAAACAAAGAAGGAAACAATTGGAATTGCAGATGGTGATTTCTCACCAGCTTCATGCACAGCTGGATAAGGGAGACATTCCTCATCTGAGAGAACCATTTGTTATTCCTGCTTAAGGGTAAATACAACAAAACCTTCCTGAAAGCAAACTCTTAAAACAAATCAAATACCTGTAACTTGATAGAAATAAAATTATTACATTCACATTTTTCCAACAATAAACTCATACAAAACATGAATTGTTTGTCCGAACAACTTGTATTCATTTTTAATAACATGGAAATGTTTTTTAGAATTATTTATTTGACCTTATGACCTTACTTATTAATAGAAATGCCTTAAGGGCAACACACTTCCCGCCTGGCCTAACAAGGCCACTATACTGAACAATCCATTAAACATTTAATCCTTTGGCATGAGAAGGATAACTTCTGTATCTGGTCTGTAACTGTAAATTTCTGCCTTTGTTGTAATGTGGGCCAATACTCACGCCTCCAACGTGTCCAGAACTGGTTGGAAAGAACTTGGACTTGTCTCCATTGCTTGGTATAAAGGTCTTTACTCAGAAGTCTTGGCTTCTACCTCCACCTGGAGACTTTGTGAATAATGAGCATCGATGGTGATAGGATAAAGGGACTCTCTGGATCAGACGACATTGGAACGAGTGGCCTTGCATTTATGATGGCTGTAACTTCAGCCATGAGTGTGCATAACACTTCGTGAGTCAGTTGTATCTTGTTTTGCAGCAGCATTGAGTCTAGGATTTGACGGGCGACTCCGATCATGCGCTCCCAAGAACCTCCCATGTGAGAGGCATGTGGCGGATTGAATTCCCAGCTACAACTTTGTTCTGTTAGGTAATTCTGCATTGATTTGTCCAATATAAGTTCCTTTGAAGCTCCAACAAAATTGGTCCCCCAATCGGATAACAACTGCTTAGCCAGGCCTCTTTAGGCAAAGAAACGGCGGAGGGCATTTATGCAACTGGACGAGGTAATCGATTCGATTACCTCGATATGGACAGCTCTTGAAATCATGCAGGTGAACATAATGGCCCATCGCTTACTTTCAGCTACTCCGCCTCTGGTGCACCTGGTAGTTACAGTCGATGGCCCAAAAACATAAAGGCCGACATAAGTAAAAGGAGAACAAGTTTTTAGGCGCTCGGGGGGTAGAGCCGCCATGAGTTGTTGTTCTTGTTTTCCGCGCAATTTGCGGCAGATTATACATCTGTGGATAACTGAGTTGACTAGTGTTTTGCCGCCCAAAAGCCACAGTCCAGCAGCCCTGATTGCTCCTTCCGTCAGATGATGGCCTTGATGCTCTACTAACTCATGGTGATGACGAGCGAGCAGGAGAAAGACTTGACTGTGTTTAGGGAAAATTAACAGCCTCCTCTGACAGTCCTCAATCTCCGAGTGATTAAGTCGGCCTCCAACAGAAATGAGGCCATCCTGCAGGATTGGATTGAGCTTTTGTAAAGGGCTCTGTCTTGGGATAGGCTTGCTGGAATTAAGTGAAGAAAGTTCTTTTCCAAAGTTGTCCTTTTGTGTCTCTCTGAGGATGACAGTTTTTGCTTGAGCTATCTCTTCTGAAGTGCGAGGTAGGTGACATTTGTGCCAGCCTTTGCATTTGCTGTTTGGATTAGTCTCATTGAAGGATTTTGTGATGTGGATAAGATTTGCTATGGCTCTGACTAAAGACTTGAAGGTGGAAAAGCGTTCAAAACGTTTACTGTTGAGTACATGAAGGGGAGTAATGTAACTTCTGATTTCTGGCCTAATTTCTGAGTCTTTTTCAAGCTCGATTAAGCTAAACATTCCACTCATTTGTGGTGTCTCTCCAGGAGGATGGCGGATGAAGGATGGTCCTGTGAACCAGGTTGACCTTTTGAGCTGAGCTGCTGACAATGACCTTGAAGCGTGGTCTTCTGGGTTTTCTTCAGTGCGCACATAGTGCCACTGTTCTGGCTTTGACGATCGGTGAATGCGTTGTACTCTGTTGTGTAGAATCTTTTAGACTCATTACAGATGTACCCTAGCACTACCTTACTATCTGTATAAAAGTTTACTGCGTCAAAGTGTAGGTCCAACTAATTCGAATGAGATCGGCCATTTCCACTGCCAAAACAGCTGCACAAAGTTCAAGTCTCGATATAGTTGGTTCTGACAGGGGAACTAGCTTTGCCTTTCCCATTACAAATCCCACCTCGACTTTGCCATCTGCTTGGATTGCCTTTAAGTAGCTTACAGCTCCTATGGCCTTAGTTGACACATTTGAGAATAAACACAGTTCTTTGTGCTTTGCTTGACTGAGATAAGTAGACGTGAAAGTTCTGGGGACATGTAGTTCCTTAAGATCTTGAAGGGAATTTCTCCATGTTTCCCATTTGCCTTGCTTGCCCTCTGAAAGGGGTGTGTCCAAATCTGAACCTTCTGACGTGAGCTCTCTAAGCAGAGCTCTTCCCTGAATGGTGACAGGTGCCAATAGGCCTAGGGGATCGAAGACACTATTGACAGATGACAGAACACCACGCCTAGTGAACGGTTTGTTTGTTTCGGCTACTGCATACGTGAATGTGTTGGTTGTTATTTCCCAAATGAGACCAAGGCATCACTGGGATTGTGTTTCTTCCTCACTTAAATCCAAGTCTTTAATGTCTGGTGCACAGCCTTCTGGGCAGAAGGCCCGCATAACTGCCTTTGAGTTAGAAACAAACTTATGGAGGCGCAGATTGGATTCGGCGATTGAAGCTTGTGTTCTTTGAAGCAAGTCTATTGCCTCAGCTGGAGAGGGTACAGAAATCAAACCATCATCTACGTAAAAGTGCCTCTCTACAAACTTGACGGTATCAGTACCGTAGTCCTTTGCACCTGCTCTGATGGGTCCCGCGCACTGTACACATCTCCTTGTGTACAGTGCGCGCAATAGTTGTATGATGCATAATTACTCCATCTGCAGCAAGATCATGTTGTATGTCTTTGGTGCTGGCCTGTGGGTTGACTTTGACTGTTCTAACCATTCTTGGCTTCTGTTTATCCGTGATTTTCCTTGGTCTGCCACTTCAAGCCTTAACTTGAACTGTGCCTGTGGTCTTCCATTTCCTGACTATGTTCCTAACTGTCGAAACAGACAACCGATATCTCTTAGACAGCTTTCGGTATCCTTCCCCTAATTCATGATGGTGAACAATCTTTGTTTTCAGTTCATGTGACAGTTCTTTTGAGACTCCCATGTCGCTACTCTTCAGAGAAGATTCACAGAGGAGGGAAACTTACAATTGCCCCCCCTTAAATACTCTCTCATAATTGGGTTCATCTGTGTATGTAGGTCAAGGGTCACTGAGCTTCCCAAACCAATTTTGAGTTTCAATAATTGGTTCTAAAGATTTTGAAATCAGTAAAATGACAACAGTGCCCAAATTTATGCACATGCCTAATTTTGTTCAAACAATTATTGCACACTTCCTGTAAATGGTATAAACTTCGTTTCACTTCTCAAATATCACTGTTTGTCTCCTATAAGATATTATTAACTGATTTTTTTATCCTAAGAACCAACGATTTATGAAGGAAAATCATGGAAATTAACAAGGTTGCCCAAACTTTTGCAGACCACTGTATCACATTCAGAGGACGTCACTGTAGATTTACAGTCCTTTGCGAGATGAGTGTCTAAGGAGCAGCATTTGAAGCATATTCCTTTCTCTTTGAGGAAGGCCTTTCTTTCGTTTAGTGGTTTGTTGCGAAATGTCCTAAATTTTTTGAGTGGGTGTGGCTTATTATGCAGCGGGCAGTTCCTGGTAAAGTCCTTGTTGGGAAGAGAAATCTTTGTTTTGTGTACAGTAATAGGTTTGCAATTTTTTAGAATGATTTATTTGACCTTATGACCTTATTAATAGAAATGCCTTACGGGCAACACAGTTCCATTATAGTAGATCTTTATTGGACAATGCTGCATCAAACTTTAAATAGTCTGTCCCCCTCTTAATATTGTCAGTATTGCAGAAATACCCTGCAGATAGCAGCAATGTTGTTTCTTTCCATTCACACATAGATGTCTTTGTTAACGGTGTGACTTCGTCATTACGTTCTGCATTAGACAATGTAGCTCCTTTGAAAAGGAAGGTGATTATTCACAGGAAGCTGGCTCCCTGGTTTAATTCAGAGCTGCGTTCCTTGAAACACATTAGGAAATTGGAGAGAAAATGGTGCTCTACACACCAAGAGGAATACTACCTAATCTGTAAAGACAGTCTATTGTTGTATAACAAGACCCTTCGCAGAGTTAGAGCAGCATATTTTTCATCATTAATTGAGAAGAACAAAAATAATCCTAGATTTCTCTTCAGTACAGTTGCCAAATGTCATAGCTCCGTTGATCCATTCATTCCCTTAGGCAAGGCAAGGCAAATTTATTTATATAGCACAATTCAGTAAAGAGACTATGCAAAGTGCTTTACATGATTAAAATATAGGAAAATAAACAGAATAAAAGCAAGTAGGGATAGAATGTAGAAACAAAAAAGAACATTAAAAACAGTAGAACAGTTTAACTAGAACAGTCAAAGGCAATTTTAAACAAATGTGTTTTTAATCTTGATTTAAAAGAACTCAGGCTTTCCGCACTTTTACAGTTTTCTGGAAGTTTGTTCCAGATAATTGGAGCATAGGAACTAAATGCTGTTTCTCTGTGTTTGGTTCGTGTTCTAGGTATGCAGAGCAGGCTAGAGCCAGAAGACCTTAGTGGAGGGTTGATACACTGATAACAAGTCTGTAATGTATTTAAGTGCTAAGCCATTTAGGGATTTATAGACTAACAGAAGTATTTTAAAGTCTATTCTCTGAGATAGAGGGAGCCAGTGTAATGCAGTAATCAATTCTACTAAAAATAAACGCATGGATTAGTTTTTCCAGATCCTTCTGAGACATTAGTCCTTTAATCCTTGAAATGTTCCTCAGGTGATAGAAAGTCGACCTTGTAATTGTCTTTAGATGCTTTTAGAGGTTCAGGTCTGAGTCCATCATTACACCAAGATTCGGGCCTGATCAGTGGTTCCTTGCTGAAGCGACTGAAGCTGTGAGCTAACTTTTGATCTCGCCTCTATTTGTCCAAAGATTATTACTTCAGTTTTGTTTTTATTCAGTTGAAAAAAGTTTTGATACATCCAGGCATTTCTTTCTTCTAGGCATTTACTCAGTGCCTGAACTGGTTCATAGTCACCTGGTGACATGGTGATGTAAAGCTGTGTGTCATCTGCATAGTTATGGTAGCTGATGTTGTTGTTTTTTATGATCTGAGCTAGAGGGAGCATGTAGATATTGAAGAGGAGGGGACCCAGGATGGACCCTTGGGGAACCCCACATGTGATTTTTGTCATCTTTGATGTAAAGTTACCTACTGATACAAAAAAGTCCCTGTCCTTTAAGTAGGATTTAAACCAGTTGAGAGCTGTACCAGAGAAGCTGACCCAGTTCTCCAGGCGTTCTAACAGGGTGGAGTGATCGATAGTATCAAATGCTGCACTGAGATCCAATAGTGCCAGCACGGTGGTTCTTCCAGAGTCTGTATTTATATGGATGTCATTAAACACCTTGATAAGGGCGGTCTCTGTACTATGGTGAGCACGAAAGCCAGACTGGAAAACATCAAAGCGGCTGGTCGTTGTTAAGAAGATGTTTAATTGTTGAAACACAGCTTTTTCAATAATCTTACAGATAAAGGGGAGGTTTGAGATAGGCCTGTAGTTCTGAAGTAGAAGTATGTCTAAATTGTTCTTTTTCAGCAGTGGTTTGATAATTGCTGTTTTTAGGGACTGGGGGAAAACACCTGACAGAAGGGACGTGTTTTTTATCTGATTCAAATCAGACGCTATGACTGGTAAAACTTTCTTAAAGAAAACTGTGGGTAGAACATCAAGGCAGCAGGAGGAGGAACTTAGCTGCTGAATGATCTGCTCAAAGCTTTTGTGGTTTATTTGCCTGAATTGGGACATTTTGTCAGAAATAGTTCCAGCTGAATACAGCATTGGTTCTGGTGTTGATATGGTAGTACAAAGTGATCCTCTAATTTTTAGGATTTTCTCAGTAAAGAAGTTAGCAAGTTCATTGCAGGCCCTGGTGGAGTGGAGTTTGGAAGTCACGGACACAGGAGGATTTGTTAACTTGTCGACTGTGGCAAATAAGACATGAGCATTATTAATGTTTTTGTTTATGATCTCAGAGAAGAAAGATTCTCTTGCATTTTTCAATTGTAAGTTATATCTGTAAAGTCTCTCTTTATAGATGTCATAGTGAACCTGGAGTTTAGTCTTTCTCCACCTGCATTCAGCTTTTCGACACTTCCTTTTTTCACCTCTAACTGCTGGAGCATTTCTCCAAGGAGATTTTTTCTTCCCGGAAAGAACTTTCACTTTAACTGGAGCAATGCAGTCCATGATGCCTGAGACTTTAGAATGAAAGTTATCTACTAGCTCATCTACTGAGTTGCAGCCCAAGGTTGAAGTAGCAGAGTAAGCTTGAATAAAGGTTTCCGTGGCATTGTCCTTAAAGGTGCGTTTTCTTATGGTGTCCCTTTGGCTAAATGAGTCATTGGAAATGGTGCTTTCAAAGGTAACAGAAAAGTGATAAGATAGGGCAACATCAGTTACATTAACCTTAGAAATCTTTAGACCTGCAGGGATGGCAAGGGTAAGGTGGGGGGAGGGAGGGGGTTTATTAGGTATTTAGGGGGAGGGGGGGGCTCTGGCCGGGTGGCTCGTGCGGGTCGTGTTGGCCCACCCTCTTGGGGGGGCCCGGTCCGGGGTGCGTCTGGTCTGGGGCCGGGGCCGGGGGTCGGGCACAAGCAGTCGTATAGTCGATTTGGGGTGACCCCCCCCCCCCCTTTGGTCAGTGTTGGATGTGAGTGTTATGTGGGAATGTGTGTACAGCGTCTTTTTTTTTTTTTTTTTTTTTCTCTGTGTGTGGTGAGTGGGGCACAAGGGAGGGATGGGGTGAATGAGTTTTCCTTTTTTTTTTTCCCAGGTATGGGTGTGGTCCGCTCCCTCTCCCAAGAACATCTCAAGTCTCCGCTAGGTGCGGAGCCCATCCCCCCACGTCCTGCCCTCCTCCACTTCGTTGGCGGGCGCCTTGGCCCCCTGGCGCATTGGTTGGCTTCGGGTTTGGGGCGGGTTCCCGGGCGTGCGCCGGCCCACTCCCGGCGGCCTCTTCGCGGGGCCTGGCCCCCCGGGGGCGGCCGGGGCCCCCGTCGCGGGGCGGGGCGCCCCTGGGGCCTCTGGCCCTCAGGGCCCATGGCCGGGACCACTTCAGCGGGGCTAGCTGCCGGCGGAGCCCACGAGCTCGTCTCCGCGGCTCTTGAGGGCGTCGGCATTGCGGTGGCTGGGGGATTTCCTCGGGATCGTCTCTGCTCCTTCCTTGGGGGGGGGGGGGGTTGCAGATATCCTGTGTCGGCCCCTCCTGGGCGACCTGCTTTAGGGACCCCTTTGGGAGTCCGGGGTTACGGGTCCCCTGACGCCTGCCTCTGTGCTCGGGGAAGGTGGGTCTTCGGTTCTCCACAATCACTATCAAGCTATTTCTGGATAATCTTCACCTAAACTAGGTGAAGATTAGGTGCTGGGTCCCAGGTATTAAGTGTTCACTTATATACAGTAATCTTATAATTTATTTATTTATTTATGTTCTTTCACTTTCTTTTTTCAAATATCACATTACACATGTCAGCTTACATAATAATATATATGATTTAGCAATGGCATCTAGGTGTTATTTGAGTGTATCTGTTGCTTTATGTCTGTTGGTTGTGCTGTTCTTTTTGTGTGTCTTTCCAGGTGATGGAGCAGACAAAGAAGGTTTTATCATTGCAGGCCCTTTATCATCTCCCTTTTATCTCCTCTTTCTTTCACCTCTACTCTTTTTTTTCTTTTCTTTCACTTTTTGTTCTTCCTTTACTCTCCCATTGTCATGTCCATATAATTTGAAATTCTCCTTGCAGGAATCATAATAAAGCTATTTACAAGCATAAATCAAGTGGAGCACTATGGCGAAAGCCGTTTGCTCTACTTGTAAAAGCAAAATCTGTTGAGCTCTATCTGGCATTGAGACATCAATTCCTATTGCCATATTGCTAGACAGGACACTGGGGAAGAAAAAAAAAAAAAAAAAAAAAAAGAAATCTTTAGACCTTTAGTGATGATCAAGTCTAAAATATGTCCCTGTTTGTGCGTTGGCTATTTAACATGTTGAGTTAAATCAAATTTTCTAAGTGTGTCACACAGTTCTTTTGCACTTCTGTCTTCAGGATTGTCAACGTGAAAGTTGAAGTCTCCCACAATAATTAAACAGTCATAATCAACACATATCTCAGACAGGAGGTCACTAAAATCCTTAAAAAAGTTTGATGTGGACTTAGGAGGCCTGTAAATATTCAGAAACATAGTTTGAACCAGGCTCTTTACCTGGAGAGCCAAATGTTCAAAAGAGTTGAATTTTCCCAAAAAAACACCTTTTTACACTTTAGTGAATCATTAAACAATGTTGCTACTCCTCCACCTTTCCTTTGCTGTCTGCTCTCATGAAGAGAATTGTAGTTCGGAGGTGTCGACTCCAACAGAATAACTTCTTCATTAGATTAATGTAACCATGTTTCTATTAAAAACATTACATCAAGGTTATTTTCAATAATTAAGTCATTAATTAAAAGGGATTTTCCTGACAGAGATCTAATGTTTAATAAACCCAGTTTATATGACTTAGTGGTTGATGATGTCTCTGTGGTTGCATCTGACAGTTTATGACTTTTAAGTATTTGTTCCCGTAAACTACCGCAGATCTCCCTCATTTTCGGCAGTTAACGACAAATTGCAACCCGCGCTTGTCACCATTTGTCAGTGCCACAAATTGTCGCAACCGGACTATGACGTATGTGGAGAGTGATCAGCTGTACTAATGGCCCTAATTAGCATATGAATGCAGCGAACCCGCGTTGCTGGCCAGGTCTGGCTTGAATAACCTACTCAGTATTGGCTAAAACCACTTCTTTCAAACAAGTAAAGTCACTCGTGATTGGCAGCAAAACCACACGTGGCCAGGCCAGGCTTGAACGTTCTTACTGAGTATTGGATGGAACCACTTCTTTCAAACAAGTAAAATCACTCCTGATTGGTTGGCAGATCCCCAATAACTTATTTACTTATGCTGTATATTCATGTTATCCTATGTAGGCTACTACACTATAATTAGGCTACCATCAAGGACATGAATGAATTTATAGAAAACAAACACCTATATACAACGCGAGGATCCAAAAATTACAACCCCGTAAACTGTCCGTTTGCCTCCTCGGGGTTGTAGGTAACTGCTGGCAGCGTTCTTTCTGAGGCAGGTCTGTTGTGCAGACGCCTACTGTGCGTGGCGCTGTACTTCGGCGTCGCCTCTAACCGGGACTGCAGCTTCATACAGAGTTCAGAGAGATCCGGTGATGTGCGCAATTCTGTTCCCCCGTGAAAATCTGTTTCCCCTGTGTCGGGAATGCGCTTTGCAGCCGTTTTCCCGGTGCTTCTAATTGATTTCTCGGTAAAACAACTCATATAATCATGTCAAGGTTGTAACAGTCAGTTTAATCGGCAGTTGTTTACAAAATTCTCGAATAAAAATAAATAAACTAGGTCTTCTTACGCTGTTTTGTGTTATTATAAATGGCAAGATAAACGGTCTTTTTCCAACTTTTGTCACTTTAACCTGACAAATAAAAGTAAGCCATAAAACACTATTCCAGCACCTACTGTGTATTTATGATTTTACATTGCTGAAAGAGGAGGATGGGATGGCTGATAGCAGGACACAAACATTATGGCTGTTTCTCAATTCACGAGAATGCGAGCGCATTCTCGTGAATTGAGAAACAGCCTAGGACTTCCTGAAAACACAAGAGTGTAGACTTCCCAGTACATCCCTTTGTAATATAAAATATGACAGTTTACTGGATTAAGGAAATTTCTAGTATACTACATGCTATCACACATAATTTTTGAGAATTTAGAAACATTTGCTCTTTATTTCCCAAAGTTTTCGGGAGATGTCTGAAAGACCGTTTATTTATTTTTATTTAACAATTTTGTAAACAGCTGCCGATTAAACTGAATGTTACAACCTAGACATGATTATAGGATTTGTTTTACCGAGAAATCAACTAGAAGCGCCGGGAAAACGGCTGCAAAGTGCGCTCCCGACACGGGGGAAACAGAATTGCGCACAACACCGGCCTACGAAATGGCGGCGGCCGTACAATCCATCCAGAGACCACGCCAACAACGCCATCTTCTTCGCCAGGCTGGAAAACAATTAAATGAGAGTGGTATGAATAAAAATCAAACGCAAGTCACAATAACATTAAACAAGGAAGGAGAAGCAGTAAAAACAAGTCACTTACAGACAATGTCGTCTTTATCAACATCGTGTAAATCTGGAATTGCAGACATTGCTCCGAGCAAATAGGAGGTCACCCCCTCGCTCCGGTTCATAGCGCCTGCAATTTGTCTCCGAGTTGTGAAGACGGCATACTGCTTCCTGTAAATGAAAATACACTTTAATAAAGCTTGTTCTTTTGCAAGGCTACTAGGCTAATCTTAGATTTGGTTGTAGGCTAGGCTACTTTTAGCTTAGCTAGCAGTCACCAAACATATTCTTACCTAAGGTTGGGATTCTGCACCCGTCTTCTCTTCTTGGAGTTAGTCTCTCCCGCACAGTTGTTCTACTGCAGAGCCGCCAACTTGTCCTCTATGGACAGCAACCTGGAGTTTACCGAATTCTGCAGTTAAGTGACCTGCTCATTCATATCGGCACTATTAGCTGACGAGACGGTCCACTTCTTCTTCTTCTTCTTCTTTCGGTTTTTATGGCGGTTGGCAACTAACTTTAATGGTGTATTACAGCCACCAACTGGACTGGAGTGTGGTACTGGAGTCTAACCTTCCCTAATAGGTTGCAAACAAATAAAACAAACACACAAACAAACATAACGAAACAAACCAATCAAAACAAAACAAACAAAAAGATCATACTAAATTATTTTAATTAGTCCTGTATTACTCAGGAAGCCAATTACATAGTTTACACTCATTTCCCCTGTGTTTTTTTGCAGAATTTCTTCTAAGTTTAGCCTCATCTGTTCTCCTTGTAATTGTAAGACTAGTCTTTGTCTTTCTTCCTGATATTTATTACAGTGTACAATAACATGCTCTATAGTCTCTGGACTACCACAGAATTCAGTTGCCATCAGCATGCTTCTTCATTATTAACAAAGTTTTATTTAGACGTGTGTGTCCATACCTCATTCTAGAAAATACATCCTCCTCCTCCTTGCTTCTGTTTGTATTTCTGCTCTTTCCCACTTTATTCTGAATGTTATAGAACTGTCTTCCAGTCTGCCCACCGTCCCATAATGTTTGCCATTTACCCGTGACTATGTTTTTGACCATACTTTTAATTTCTTCTTTGCTGTAGTGCACTTAAACATCTATATTAGAATGTCTAGCTGCTTGCTTAGCACTTTTATCTGCTAACTCGTTTCCTATTACTCCTATATGAGCTGGTACAATACCAGAGTTATATTAATTCCTGACTTTATTAGATTATTTGCAGCTTGCAGTATATCATACACACTGTCTCGCCTTGATTTTCACTGAAATGTTTTAATACTGATTAAAGCTGAGCTGGAATCTGAAGCAATTACTGCCTTCCTTGGCCTATTGACCTCCACCCAAAGCAAAGCTAGCCACACAGCAATCAATTCCGCTGTGTAAACTGCTAAATCATCACTCATTCTTTTTCCAACTTTAATGTTTAATTTTGGAATGACATAAGCAACACCCATTCTTTTATCAGTTAGTTTAGATGCATCTGTATATATAGTTAAATACTCACTATACCTCTCCATTAAAGTGGGACTTATTTTTAGTTCATTAAACCCCATTTGATTTACTTTAACCTGAATGACCCAACCAAAACTTCTGACTTGAACATTTCCACGCTCTTGGCATTGCTTCAGTACCGACTGACTCATATGAGACAGTCCACTGATAGCAATCAGCAGTTTCTTCTCGTCAGTCTGCGGACTGGCTGAAAGTTGTAGATCGCGTCCAAGAGGAGTTGAAGGGGAGTTGAATGCGAGACATGGGTAAACTCCCCCTGCAACCCTGATTTGCATTTGTATAGCTCACAGCATTTTTATTTACATGTTAAAGCCTCCCCTAGAATTAGGAGGAGGGGGGGTTATGGGGGGACCACGGCAAGCAAGGCCCACGTCAGTTTCTGACAATTCACGGCAGTTTTCGGTGTTGCCTGCAAATTACCGTGAACAGCCGTTAACCTGAACTTCCACGACAATCTACAGTGCCGCATAGTGACGAAAATCACACTTTTCATGCAGTGTGTCCTGTTAGATCTCAGTGCTGTATTTGACACAGTTGATCACAATATTCTCCTACAAAGACTTGAGCATACTGTAAGGATTAAGGGGAAAGCATTAGGCTGGTTTAAATCTTATCTGTCGGACAGATTCCAGTTTGTTCCATGTTAATAATAAATCTTCCTCAACTCTAGGGTCACCTGTGGAGTACCACAGGGTTCAGTCCTTGGACCAATTCGGTTTACTATATATATATATGCTTCCGATCGGCAAAATTATCAGACAGCATGGGATTAATTTCCACTGTTTTGCTGATGACACTCAGCTATATTTATCCATAAATCCTGATGAATCCAATCAGTTACTTACTTCGACTGCAGTCATGTCTTGATGGCATCAAAAGCTGGATGACTTTAAATGTCCTGCACTTAAATTCTGACAAGATAGAAGTTGTAATCTTTGGACCAGAGTCCTCAAAAAATAAACTTCTTATTCAATCACTTAATCTGGATGGCATTAACTTGGCCTCTGGTAATAAAGTAAAAAATCTTGGTGTTATTTTCGACCAAGACATGTTATTTAAATCCCATACTAAACAGGTTTCCAGAATTTCCTTTTTTCACCTCAGGAATATCGCAAAAACATTCTGTCCAGGAGCTTTGCTGAAAAAATAGTCCATGCATTTGTTACTTCAAGTAATTCTTTACTATCAGGAAGTCCACAGAATGCAGTTCACAGTCTTCAGCTGATCCAAAATGCAGCAAGAGTTCTGATGAAAATCAACAAGAGGGATCATATTTCTCCAATTTTAGCTTCCTTTAATTGGCTTCCTGTTAAATCAAGAATAAAACTTAAAATTCTTCTTCTAACGTATAAAGCCCTTAATAATCAAGCTCCATCATATATCAGAGCTCTGATTACCACGTATGTTTCTAACAGAGCACTTCACTCTCAGACTGCAGGTCTACTGGTGGTTCCTAGAGTCTCTAAAAGTAGAATGGGAGGCAGATCCTTTAGCTATCAGGCTCCTCTCCTGTGGAACCAACTCCCAGTTTTAGTCCGTGAGGCAGACACCGTGTCTACTTTTAAGACTAATCTTAAAACTTTCTTTTTGACAAAGCTTATAGTTAGAGTGGCTCATGTTACCCTGAGCTACCTCTATAGTTATGCTGCTCTAGGCTTAGGCTACTGGAGGACATCAGGGCCTATTTTTCTCACCCTACTGATTTCTACTGTTCTACAGTCTACTGTTCTCCAGTTTTGCATTGCATTACATTGAAATGACTATTGTCATTTCAGCTTTTAACTTTTTGTTCTCTTTTTTTTTCTTAGTAGGTACACCTGGTGTGACATTCTGTTAACTGTAACATCATCCAGAGAAGACAGATCACCAGCTATTACCATCTAAAGTAGAACAGATTACTGGATCAGCGTGTGCTTCTGTGCTTTTTTGTCTGTCTTGCTGTGTCTCTGCTCTGTCTTCTGTAATCCCCAGTCGGTCTAGGCAGATGACCGTTCATACTGAGCCCGGTTCTGCTGGAGGTTTTTCCTTCCCACTAATGGGTGTTTTTTCTTCCCACTGTCGCTTTATGCTTGCTCAGTATGAGGGATTGCTGCAAAGCCATGGACAATGCAGACGACTCTCCCTGTAGCTCTACGCTTCTCCAGGAGATTGCTGCTTGTCGGGACTTTGAAGCAATCAACTGGTTCCTTTATATAGGAATTGTTTTGACCAATCTGTATAATATGATTGATTTGACTTTGTAAAGTGCCTCGAGATGACATGTTTCATGAATTGGCGCTAATTGAATTGGAAAAAGTGACAAAGTAGCCTAACACAATCCTATATTCACTCTCATCACTCTTTTCAATGCAGCCCACTAGTGATGGCGATGCGTCGGCGCATTTGTCGAGTTCATAGAGCAAAACCCGTGTCGATGCACGTATTGACACGGGAAAGTTACGTGACCGATACAGGAACTGTTTCGAACGGACTGACGCGGCAAACTGTTTCTGTTCCCTCTAAGCTGCGCGCGTGTGCATTCGCGCACAGCAAAGCTATGCTGTGCAGTAAATAAAATCCAAGCTGAACTGTAAACAAAATAACGGTTAATAATGGTTAATTTTTAACCATTTTGCAACTCTGGTGTGATGGTGAACCACAGTCTCGCTCTGTGAGCGCCAGGTGCTGATCAGAGCGCACCACTGATGGATGGGTTGGGCAGACGTCTTTATGGTTGGGCGGGTTGCGCTGTGCGTCTTTGTTCTGAGCGTCGTTTAAAAAAAACGGCTGATCTACCCTCAGTAGAAAGCTGATGGTGAATTAAAGCTGTTTTCTCACACGTCACTCATTCAACACAAAAGTGTGTGTGTTTGTGTGTGTGTGGGGGGGGGCGTCATTGAAAGGACATGGCAGCAAAAAATTTGTAAAAAAATAAATAATAAAAAAGCCAGTCCACAAGCATCCTCGTTCACATTATTTATTGATTGTATCTAAAATGTTTAATTCAAATGAAAATATAAAGTAATACAATGCAACATACAATGATTTATTGTGTATACTTGGTCATCAAATCAGTGTCAGTTAACTCTGTCAACCAGGTTGCCTGTGGGGATTTTTAAGGTCCAGCAGGTGTCAGTATTCAGTGACACAGTATCGGCACAGTATCAATACAGTTTGGCAATGTGTCGAAACGCTTCATGACGCCTCATCGACCCATCACTACAGCCTACTATTGCTGAGTCATCAGAAAACTTCTGAAGGTGGCAGGTGCAATAGTTGAAGTCTGAAGTGAAGAGGGTGAAGAGGAAGGGAGAGAGGACAGTCCCCTGAGGGACCCCAGTGTTGCTGACCACCCTGTCAGACACACAGTTCTGTAGGCATACACACTGCAGTTTGCCCGTCAGGTAATTGACAATCCAGGACATGATGGGGGCCTCCACTTGCATCGCAGTCATCTTCTCACCCAGTAGAGCCGGACGGATGGTGTTGAAAGCACTGGAGAAATCAAAGAACATAATTCTCACAGTGCTCGCCGGCTTGTCCAGATGAGTGTAGACTCTGTTCAGCAGGAAGATGATGCTGTCTTCAACTCCCAGGCGGGGCTGGTAGGCAAACGGTAGTGGATCAGTAAAGGGCCTGACCATGGGCCTTAGCTGCTCCACGACTAGCCTCTCAAAGGTCTTTATGATATGGGATGTCAGTGCCACCGGTCTGTAGTCCTGAGGGCCGCTAGGACGTGCCGTCTTTGCCACAGAAACAAGGCAGGACGTCTTCCACAGCACGGGGACTCTCCGGAGGAGCAGGCTTAGGCTGAAGACTAGGCTAATAACTCCACAAAGCTGGTAGGCACAAGCTTTAAGAACCCTGGGAAGTACACCATCTGGGCCTGCAGCTTTGTCGGAGTGGAGTCTGGTTAGCTGTCTTCTCACCAGGTCAGGAGTGAAGGACAATGTAGAGATGACAGTAGGGGGAGGGGTTAGGTCCTCAGGTTGTGGAGGACATGATGTAAAGCAGGGGGCGGAGGTGTGGAGTAGGTGGGTGTGAAATGAGGGGGTGAGGAGGAGACAGGGAGTCTGTAAGGAGGAGTGGGGGAAGGTGGAGTGGTAGTTGTTGGGAAGCCAGCAGCAGAGACTTGTGGGGGATGGGCCACAGTGTCAAACCTATTGAAAAATAGGTTCAATTCATTGGCCCGGTTGACGCGACCTTCCAACCCTATGCCACCACTCTTCTGGAACCCTGTCATGGCTCTCATGCCACTCTACTCATCCCTCATGTTGTTTGTCTGGAGTTTATTCTCCAGCTTTCTCCTGTACTTGTCTTTAGCCTCCCTAATTTCACAATTGAGTTCCCCCTGCACTCTCATCACCTCATCACGGTTGCCATCTCTGAACGCCCTCTTCTTCTCATTCAGGATGGCCTTAATGTCCTTGGTGATCCATAGTTTATTGTTGACGTAACAGGTGACAGTCCGAGCTGGGACACTGCAGTCCACACAGAAGTTGATGTAGTCTGTGATACACTCTGTGAGCCCATCGATGTCTTCCTTGTGGGGATCGAAGAGTGCAAGCAGGAAGTTACTTCAAAGCAGGCCTGCAGTGTCTCATATGCCTCCTCCTACCACTTCCTCACAGTCCTTCTGGTCATTGGCTTCCTCTTCACCAGAGGCACATAGCAGGGTTTCAGGTGAACCAGGTTGTGATCTAACCTGCCCAGAGGGGGAGAGAAGAGTAATTGTAATAGTAATATCATCTTTATTGTCATTGAAATGTATGCATCCTTAATGTTAGCATACATCGGGTCCAGGGTCCTCTCCTCTCTGGTAGGGCAGCTCACATACTGTCTGAAGGTCGGCAAAACTTAGTTCATGGTGACATGGTTGAAGTTTCCCAACATGATGATGAGGGCATTGGGGTGTTGCGTCTGTAGTTTGGAGATGGTGATGTGTATGATGCTGCAGGCAGATTTTGGGTTAGCCGAGGGAGAGCAGGACAGCAATGATGACATGAGGGATCTCTCTAGGCAGATGGTAAGGACGGAGTCCAATGGCCAGCAGTTCAACATCCGGGCTACAGAGCTGTTCTTTAATGGGGATGTGACCCGGGTAACACCATCTGCTGTTTACTAGAATGGCAAGCCCCCCCTCCTTTCTGCTTACCACTCTTAGTATCCCGGTTTGCCCGGACGCTTTGAAAGCCATCCACGGAGACAATCTGGTGAAACACATCAGAAACACATCAGAGAATATCTCTGTGAAACACATCACACTACACTTCCAGTACTCCGGTTGGCTCCGCATCAGCGCCGCTACCTCATCCATGTTGTTACTAAGGGACCGCAAGTTTCCCATATCAACAGAGGGGAGACACCGCTTAAATCTTCTCCTCTCAATAAGCCCATCCCGTCTCGGCCCTCCTTTCATCCCCGATGTTGCTTTTCTCGTCTGCAACCTCGGTGTGTTTTCCTCCAGAGCTCGGGTGGTATTTCAGCTGGTCTGGCCACCACGCCAGCCGGCATTAATGCGATCAGTTGTTCTCCGGAGTAAACAACGGCAGTGTGTCCCGATGGGAGTGGCATGATATAAAAAAAGCCTGAAAAAAGCATGAAAAAAGCATGAAAAGCACGAAAACTCTCTGAAAACGACCTTGTTAGAGAGGACAATACTTCACAGAGTTACCGTGAAAAAACAAGAGCAACCAAAAGAAAATAAAAGTAAGAAAAGTTAAAAAAGCAAACTCAAAGGCTGGAGCAATGTAACTGGCAGCATACAGCTTTCGCGAATGTGCACTCTGTAGAGTGCGCATGCACTCAACAAAGTTTTATTTTGTGATTGAGCAATATACACATTAAACTGTGCGTTAATGTAACGCTGAAGGTCTGGAGATGGTCTGAAGATGCTACGTTGGTGTAGCTTGTACGTCCTGAACGGGGGAAGGAGAGTGGCAGTGTGTCAAGTGTCAAGGGCGGCTCTGGGCCTTGTTATTAAGGCTTTTATGTACAATTTGGGTTTCCTCTAATTAAGTTAGGCCTGTTTTAGGTTGCTACGCGCACATTACTTAAATTTTACACTAGACTAGGTAAGCTAAACATGTTTAGTAACCAAGGTCAAATCTGTCTACTCTACCCCCACCCTGAAAACCTCCTACTTGGTCCTCCACTCTCCATTTCCATGGACAGTTATCCATCACTTCTACTCCTTACAAACCCATGAGTACCAGTAGGGGGCATCACAGCGCAGACAAGGCCTTTACAACCGGAAAACACCACGCCTTTAAGGAATGGTAAAAACTGATTAGGCCCTCAGGTGAAATCCAAGCTCTCGGCCAATCTGAGAAAGAAGACCCCGTATTGAACCTAAGAGTGTCAGATCTAAATACCTAAAACATCATACAACACACGGAAAGAAAGGCACAAAAACAATTAGTTTGGTTTGGCTCGCGAGGAGAGTAGGAAGAGACCGTACAGTTACAATCTCCAACCCACTCTGCCGGTCCCAGCGTTCTCCTCTCGATTTTATTAAGTTTGTGGCGTTTCCCTAGTTACAGGACTGAGGCTGTACTGAAGGGTGGGGGAACAGATTGTTTACAGCCTCAGTTGTCAACAAAGATACACAGCTGAGTAATCACGTTCGGTCAGCACATAATCTTGTAGCTGAGTCTTCTTGTTTCAGGAAGGGAAGAAACAGAGTGTCTTCTGTTTCTTCACAGGGACATGATTAAGCTATCATGTGAGTAATATGATTATATCAGAAGCTTACATTACTACATCATAACAAGATAAATCGGTTAACGAAGTATAAACATTAATCCCAACAAAGAGTTACCATTATACCATCTAATATTAAAGAATCCCTAGAGTCAATCAGATCCTGGTTCTTCCTATATAAAATCAAAAGATTGCATAAACCATAGGTCTTGGTGTGTGTCCGAAGCAGACAGTTTCCATTCTTTATCATTAAACCATATTGATCAAAATAATGCAACATCACAGTGTAGATGTCATAACACAGAAAATCAAACAAGTCAGTGGAACAGAGCAGTTAAACAAACAGTAACACAATATGAGAAGAGTCAGAAAGTCAAGAACGCAAAGTTAAGAAAGCCTTAATGCCATTCAGTGCTCGGGGAATAGAGACAGAGCGAGAGCGAACATAAGTATGCAAAACATTCATTGCTTTCACAATGGCATCAATCCAATTTGATATGGAAGTGAAAAACCCCATTGTTGGCACTTATTCATGTACTGTTCTCAGGGGAAAAACTTTTCCATGGACCCCTGTTCTCCATCGAGCATCCGCCAGCCGTCCACCTGACCAACCGGCATCAATTGGAAATCAGCCCTGCTACTCGCAATGAAATCCAGCACTACTCGTTCAGGAAAAGTAAACAACCATAATATAACGTAATATAACATATCCAACAACAACAACAAACAACATATCAAAATACAGGGACTGTATATGCAAATTATCTTACTAATAATACTTACATGGAGTGTTCAAAAATGGATGTTATGATAGTTAAAACTAACCGGCAGCCTCTGCTAAACTACTAATGCTTTATTTTCTGTGTTATGTCATTTTATTTTTTATTTTATTAATTCATTTATTCTTAGATTGAGTAATTTAAACAAGGTTAATAGAGTTAGTCATCACAGTTCGTTCACTTGATTTAAATGATTCCATGGACATGTGGCAAAAACAAAAAGAGTCCGTCCCGATCTCTGGGCTCCTTTCCATGTGGCATGAGTCTGTAGTTTATGCATGAGTCCATGGACGTGTCCAGGCAGCCAGGAGGTCAGCACTTCAGATGGCGGCTGCCTGATGTCATCCATCTATACACATTCCCTACAAGCCACCTTTTCAAAATAGGCACAACACAACAAACAGACAAAAAGATTACAATAAAACCTCTTCTTTTTGTTGTTTTGTATCGTCCACCAGGCCCTTACTCTCAGTTTTTGGATCAGTTGTCAGAGTTCTTATCTGATTTGGTGATAAACACTGACAAGGTTATTATAGTGGGGGATTTCAACATTCATGTTGACACAGAATGTGATAACCTTAGCGTAGCCTTTAAAACTATCCTAGATTTAATTGGTTTTGCTCAAAATGTGCATAAACCGACGCAGTCTTGGCTCCATACTTTAAAGCTTGTGCAGACATATGGCATCGATTGTGAAGAGTCAACAGTATTTCCTCACAACCCTGTCCTATCTGATCATTTCTTAATAACATTTGAGTTTAATCTGAGTTCTCCACCCCCAAAAGAGGGTTCCATTATAGTAGATCTTTATCGGACAATGCTGCATCAAACTTTAAAGAGTCTGTCCCCCTCTTAATATCGTCAGAGTTGGAGAAATACCCTGCAGATAGCAGCAATGTTGCAATGCAATGACAAAGTCACTGCATTCTGCATTAGACAGTGTAGCTCCCTTGAAAAAGAAGGAGATTATTCACAGGAAGCTGGCTCCCTGGTTTAATTCAGAGCTGCGTTCCTTGAAGCACAATGTTAGGAAATTGGAGAGAAAATGGCGCTCTACACACCAAGAGGAATCCCACCTAATCTGGAGGGACAGGCTATAATTGTATAACATGACCCTTCGCAGAGTTAGTGCAGCATATTTTTCATCATTAATTGAGGAGAACAAAAATAATCCTAGATTTCTCTTCAGTACAGTTGCCAAACTTACACAGAGTCATAGTAATGATTTTATGGTATTCTTCATAAATAAAATTGATTCCATTAAAAATAAAATAATTGGCATCCTCCCAAACATGATTACCTCGTCCTTAGTAAGTGAGGCAACGTTGGAGGAATCTTTAGAACCTGCACAGTGTCTGAATTGTTTAGACGCAGTAGAGCTTTCTGAGCTATCTAAAATTTTTGCTTCATCTAAACCTTCTACCTGTATGTTAGACCCGATCCCAACCAAGTTGTTAAAGAGATATAACCCTCCTAGAGTCTCTATAAGTAGAATGGGAGGCAGATCCTTTAGCTATCAGGCTCCTCTCCTGTTGAACCAACTCCAAATTTTGGTCCATGAGGTAGACACCGTGTCTACTTTTGAGACTAATCTTAGAGACTAAACTTTCCTTTTTGACAAAGCTTATAGTTAGAGTGGCTCATGTTACCCTGAGCTACCTCTATAGTTATGCTGCTATTTAGGCTTAGGCTACTGGAGGACATCAGGGCCTATTTTTCTCACTCTACTGAATTCTACTGTTCTCCAGTTTTGCATTGCTTGTCGTCATTTCAGCTTTTAACTTTTTGGTCTCTCCCTTTTTTTTCTTCATAGTAGGTACTCCTGGTCTGGCGTTCTGTTAGCTGTGACATCATCCTGGGAAGACAGATTACCCGCTATTACCATCTAATGTAGCACAGAGTACTGGATCAGTGTGTGCTTCTGTGCTTTTTTGTCTGTCTTGTTGTGTCTCTGCTCTGTCTTCTGTAACCCCCAGTCGGTCGAGGCAGATGACCGTTCATACTGAGCCCGGTTCTGCTGGAGGTTTTCCCTCCCGTAAATGGGGAGTTTTTCTTTCCACCGTCGCTTAATGCTTGCTCAGCATGAGGGATTGCTGCAAAGCCATGGACAATGCAGACGGCTCTCCCTGTAGCTCTACGCTTCTCCAGGAGTGAATGCTGCTTGTCGGGACTTTGATGCAATCAACTGGGTTTCCTTATATAGAAAATGTCTGACCAATCTGTATAATCTGACCCAATCTGTATAATATTATTGAATTTGACTTTGTAAAGTGCCTTGAGATGAGATATTTCATGAATTGGCCCTATTTAAATACAATTGAATTGAATAGAATCCTTCTAAATTCATTGTTGCTCCATTTTTTACCCGCATTTGTTTGTTTTGCAGTTGGCGCATTTTGTTGTCTGTTTAATAACACTTCTAGATCAATGATTTGTTCTGTTTTTTGCTCTAAATAAATATCAGAGGGCCAAATTGTCCTGCTGCTGCTTATTTTACAGTTTCATCTGCGAGCCTGTTTCCTTTTGACACTGCATCAGTGCTTTTTGTATGAGCTGTACATTTTAGTAAAGCTATTTTGTTTGGCAATTGAATTGCTTTTAGCACGGGGGTAGTGCTACAGGGTTGAGCTTATCACTATGAGGCTGTAACAGCACTGTTTGGATGATCGTTTTTTGATAATTTGGTAGAGCTAAAACAGTTGCTGAGATAAGCTCTGCTTTTAGCTCTGTGAGAAAGCATAACAGTAACTGCTGCAAATGATTTCCCATCTGTGTACATATTTTGTGCAGCCACAATTGTAGTTTCCTGTTTTAGAAACTGTTTTGTAAACTTTTCATCTGGGGTTAAGCACACATTCATAGTGGTGTGTAGATCAGCTAACAGAGTTTCATCATCTGGATCTGACAATGTGCTTCTAGCATTTTGCATGAGTTCGCTTTTCTCTTTTATTTGGAGCAGAGACAGTAAGCATAGTGCATTAAACACATGAGTTTTTTTTTGCAGCGCCATTACATGTTCTATATGTACAGCTTTATTCCCCCCTGTATCGGGTAAATTGCAATGCCTAGTTTTTCCATTAAGTCCCATCCTAACAGATTAATGGGGCAAGCTGGAGACATTACTACAGGAGCATGCAACCTTTTTCCTGTTTGAGGCTCTTTCTATTACTTTTGACATCCATTCTTGGGATGTTTGACCGTTTGCTGATTTTACAAAAAATGTGCATTTCAGATGCTTTTAGTCCTAGATTATCTTTTATGCATGTTTTGCAGGCTCCTGAATCACATAAAAGAGTAACTGGCTGTCCATTAATTGTAAGTACTATGTATGTTTTTTTTTCTTTTAATGCATTTAATAGCTCCCGTGGTCCATACACATCAACTGTTTTTAATAGCTCTGGATCCCTATTTGCTCTAGCACCTAGTCAGGGCCGGCCCGAGGCACAAGCAAACTAAGCGACCACTTACATAACCTCACTGTATTAGTTTATAATATTCGCTACAGTCACAGGCTATGATTTTGGTGTTCCTTAATAAAAATAAAGATCCACCTAAATGTGAATCATATCGTCTAGTGAGTCTACTCGGATGTTATTATAATATATTGACCAAAGTACTGGCAGCAAGTATTGAGCCTGTTATAAGTAATATAATACATCCTGACCAGACAGAATTTGTTGCTGGCAGACAACTTCCCAATAATCTCCATTGTCTTTTTAATGTGATATACACTGCTGAAGATAACATTGATCGCAAGATTGTAATATCCCTAGATGCCCACAGAGCCTTTGATAGAATAGATTATCTTAATTTGTTTACCACCCTTGAGAGATTTGGATTTGGTCCTAAATTTTGTTCGTGGATTGAGTTAATATATGCAAATCCCTGAGCTATGGTAAGAACGAATAATATAATATCTGACCCATTCCCTCTGTTTCGGGGGAACAAGAGCACCCCTGATCACCCCTGCTCTTTGATGTGGCAATCAAGCCCCTTCCAATAATGTTGAGGAATGCTGCTGAACTGGGGGGATTACGCAGGGGGATGAAAAATCATAAACTTTCGCTGTCCGCCGCCGACCTCCTCCTTTTCTTGTCAAATCCTGTCACAAGCATTTCAGTGGCTCTCCTTATTATTGAAAACTTCGGGAGGGTTTCGGGCTATAAAATGAATCTAAAAAAAAGTGTTTTTCCCAATTAATGAACAGTCGAGGAGATGATCATTCCGGGCCTATCTTTTTACAACCATGAAAGACAAATTCACATATTTAGGTGTTACGGTAACAAGCAAATATAAAGATTTATTTAAGCACAATTTTAAAGTTACAGCGGATAAGTCGAAATCACATATGGAAAGGTGGTCATCTCTCCCAATATTATTGGCAAGTAAGATAAACTCTTAAAATGATCGTAGTGCTTATTTCAGACAATACCAATTTTTATTCCCAAATCTTTTTTTTAAAGAATTGAATAAGTGTACATCTACCTTTTTATATGGGAAAAAAACAGTCCCCCGGATAAGAAGAGAGTTTCTATAGAGACAGAGATAGGAGGGAGACCTTGCTTTTGTCATGATTTTGGCCCTGTTGTCTTGTCTCTTTCATGTCCCACACCTGGTTAGCTCCACCCATTCCTTATTACTTCAGATCTGTTCCACCTGTCCTCTCTAGTATTTAACCAGCTCCGAGACAAGACAGCAGTGCCAGTTTATTTCGAGCATTTGTGAGACTTATTCTAGCGTTTTTGTTCTGACTTCTGATCCTGACCTGTTTGCCTTTCGACCTCTGAGCCTGCCTGTTCCCGTCTGATTCTGTTTGCCCGATCTGACCTCTGCCTGACCTGACTACCCGCTGGATCTCTGCCCTCTGTGTATTGAACCTGGAACTGTGACCTGACTCCGTCCTGGATTATCCTTCGGTACCTCACTGGCTCTCTGATCTCCTGGCTCCGACCTTCGACCACGTCCCGACTTCGTCTTTGGCTTCGCTCTACGGCTCATCCTGCTCTCGTTCCCCCTCAAGTTATCCATACCGGATTAACCCGCCGCCTGAAATCTACTGGATCTGAACTGGACATTAATACCAGGTTAGTGATCGACACGTTTGTTTGCAAACACTCCCAGATAAGCGTGGTCACTCACCTGCTGTCTTCTCCTGCAGAGGATTCCGCTGAGAAGGCTGACGTCTCCCGCGCCGGGTCTGATATCAATAAACTGTTAAACTCGAACTGTTTGTCTGCCTTGAATACTGGGTCCACCTGTTTCGAGCCTGACAGCTTTACCAAATTATATTCATTATTACTGGGCAGCTAATCCACATTATTTGCTATTTTGGGTCTCACAGTTAGATGATGAGGAAACCCCAGTATTGGTACATATGGAAAGATATGCATCTAGCCCAATATCCCTGTGTTCCCTGATTTGTGCCCCTCTGCCCCTAACCAAGCACCTTTACACAAATAACCCTGTTGTACGAAACTATCAAAATCTGCTCCCGTTTATGGCAATCATCTGTTCTCTCCAGCTCTGGGGGGAACAGCATTTTAAGGAATGGTATAGAGCTGGGGTGGAATCTGTTAAAAATATGTTTAAAGATGGTGTACTTATGTCTGCTGCTCAGCTGGAAAAGGAATATGGATTCCCCTAAAAAAAACAATTACTTCAGATACTTTTAGATTTGAGATTTTGTGAAAAAGACATTCTCCTAATCTCTTGAATCACCGCAGAGTGGGTGGATAGATGGGCTATTGGATATGAATCTCATTACTAAGGGGTCAGTTTCTATGCTCTGTATATATCCAGAGGGTGGCCTCCCCCATGAATGAAGGTGGGCAGTAGAACACATACGTTCTTCGTCTGTATGCGTTAGACATGGATTAACACAGTTTAAAGTGGTACATAGACTTCATTTCACGAGGGACAAATTGGCAAGAATTTACCAGGGAGCAGATCCGACATGCCCTAGTTGTAAACAGGTGCCAGCCAACACATCTCATATGTTCTGGTCTTGCCCCAGGCTCAAAGAATTCTGGATGAAAATCTTCTAAACCTTTTCATCCATTTACAAGAAAAATATTGAACCCATTCCTCTGGTACCCGTTTTTGGTGTAGCACCGGGGGAAACAGAATTAACGACTGTCCAGAAGAAAGCAAAGGCATTTTCTTCATTGTTGGCCAGGAGATTGATTTTATTTAATTGGATGAAAGCAGCACCGCCAACTCACAAAAGATGGATAGAGGAGGTGATGTCACACCTAAAGTTGGAACATCTTAGATTTACTTTACAGGGCAAGACTAAGAGATATTTCAAGATCTGGCAACCTTTTATTTCCTATTTAAATCTGAATTTTCATCTGCTTCAGCATAACTAGCAGGTTCGCTACCCCCACCCCCTTTTTTTTTCCTCAGGTGTGAATGACAATAACAACCACAATGATAATTATATGTATCTAGTGTTAATGTAAGAGTGTCTGGAACACGGGTGGTGTGTGTGGTAGTAGTAGGATCTGTCTTGTCCTTAGCTTGTCTGTCTTTTTGGAACTGTTTTTGTGATGTAAATTCTGAGTCCTATTCTTTTGTTCTGGGATGTCTGTTGTTTCAATATGAAAAATCAATAAAAACAATTTGATTAATATAATATTTGATATAACATTATAGCGGGACATTTGTTTCAATAATCTTCTAGCACAGGTGATTCTGCTTGGTGCGAGGGGGGGCCCCCAAATCAAATTATGCTTAGGGCCCCCAAGAGGCTCGGGCCGCCACTGTACCTAGTCACACCTCACGTGAATGTGAAGAACCACCCCTGTGGCTTCTTCCCCGTCCCCGCGGATGAGGTGCTTGTATCTGATTGGGACAGTCCCTAGACCAATGGTTGGGTGACGCGCAATTCCAGCATCCCTCATCTGTTTTTACTGGTCTGGGCTGAAAGCCCCCTCGGCCCCTAGGACTGCCTCTGCCTCCTCGGAAACCTCCTTGACGCTTGAAAAGAAAATATTTCTTCTGGGTCACACATAGGATCAGCCCAGAAGATTTGCACCCCCCTCTAGACACACCACCTCCCTTTTTAATGTGTTATTTTTTTCAGTGTGACGTGCATATTCCACAACTGTCAGGGGCGGATACAGGATTTTTCAAAGGGGGTTGTGCACCTAAGGGTCATGTCAAGACAATGTGAGGCTAAATGACCAAAGAATGCCATCTTTACTCTTCCACACCACCCTAATTATTCATCTATTGGTTTTTGAATTGATAATAATTTTAATGGATGAACATAAGTGGAATTAGCATGGTTACATTATTGTAATTGAAAAAATAATTTTTAAGCCAAAATCTCTTGGTTTTTACAGCATGCACAAGGTTAAAAAGTGGTTTGAAGAGAAAAAATGATCCTTATCAACAATTAATCAAACAAAGATTTTCTTTATTTCCAGAAATTATATTTATTTAGTAAAATGACATAAAAAGACCCAAGGACTTAAGAACAGTTTGGTATGGTTCAAATGATAAAGGATTTTTGAATATACATGTATTTTAACAATATATTTCAACCAGATAAACTATATTAAGAAAAAGATTACTTAAAAAGACCCAAGGACTTAAGAAGTCTTAAGACAGTTTGGCATGGTTCAAGTGATAAAGGATTTGTTTTTGTTTTTTTTTTGTTTTTTTCCCAGTGTCCTGTCTAGCAATGTGGCAATAAGAATTGTTGTCTTAATGCCAAATAGAGCTCGACAGATTTTACTTTCACAAGTGGAGCAGTCAGCTTTCGCCATAGTGCTTCGATTGATTCATGCATGTAAAATGTTTTATTGTGATTCTTGCGGGGGGTATTTCAAATTATGTGGACACTACAATGGGAAAGTAGGAGAATAAAGGAAGAACAAGAAGAGAAAAGAAAAAAAAAGAAAGAGAAGAGGTGAAAGAAAGAGGAGATAAAAGGGAGAGAATAAGACAAGACGTTTTCAGTCTGCTTCATCACCTGCAAAGAGAGATGTAAAAGAACAGCACAACGAGCAGATATAGTATAACAGATACAATAAAGTAACACCTTGATACCATTGCTGAATTATATGTATTATTTAATCTGACATGTATAATGTGATAGCTGAGAGAAAAATAAATAAATGATGGGCTTTCTGTATAGAAGTGAACACTGAGTACCTGGAACGCAGCACCTGTAGGTGTTTGTGACAGTGCACTTATGTAAAATTTATCCAAAAGAAAAATGCTCAATAGTGGTTGTGAAGAAGCAAAGATCCACCTCCCCCGAGCACCGAGGCAGGCGCCGGGGGACCCATAACCCCAGACCCCTAAAGTGGCCCCCAAAGCAGGGCACCCAAGAGGGGCCAACACATGAAATCTGCCCCCCCCCCCCCCACCAAGGGAAGAAGAGAGACGACCCCGAGGAAATCCCCCAGCCGCCGCAACTCCGAAGCCCCCAGGAGTCGCGGGAACGAGCGCGTGGGCTACGCCAGCAGCCAGCTACGCTGAAGTGGAACTGGCCATGGGCCTCAGGACCCCCAAATCCCAGGGGCGTCCGGCTCCCCTGCGGGAGCCCAGACCGAGCTGTGGGGGGCCAGGCCCCACGAAGCAGCCTCCAGGAATGAGCCGGCACCCACCCGGGAATCTGCCCCGAACTCGAACGCCCCTTATGCACCAGCGGGCCAAGGCACCAGCCAACGTAGGGGGGGCAGGACGGAGGGGTTGGGCTCCACACCTAGCGGAGACTTGAGATGTTCTTGGGAGAGGGGGCGGTACAAACCCAAACCTGGTGAATAAAAAAAATTATAAATAAAAATAAAAAAACAATCTCAGTCACAGGATTTTTGAATATATTTTAATGAGATAAACTATGCTGAGAAAAAAAACTTTAAAGTGTCATGGTTTTAAGGTGTTTGGCCAACATGCAGACACTGACAGAACACAGAAACAGTTTTAAGATGTTTATTTTAGGCTCAAAAGGAAAAGCACACTATATGTGCAACAGGCGAAGGTCGGAACGTCAGAGCAGGGTGACTGCGGGAAGAAAGAGGATATATTAAACACTAGTCGAACCAGGGGAAAATATTCCAGAAGGTGCCCTGCTTACTGCTTGGTTGGGAGGACCTATCCGGGGGGGATGAGTGGAAAAAATTAGTTCAGTAACCGTAGCTCTCTGATGGAAGGAGATGGCTAAATGACGGGAGGGCTGGCAGATGTAACACAGGCGAGGAGCCCGAACAGCACCACTGCCGCAGCAGGCAGGAGAAGCAGCTGGAGGAACCAGAGTAGTCCAGACAAACCAGGTGAATCCAGGAAGGGGAATCTCTCGCCCGGCTTGGTATCACCAAGGGAGTAAGAGAGGAGACGCCAGAGCAAAATCTTAGTGGGCAGGGATTCAGGAAGCTGGTCTTCAAAGCACGGAACCAACACAGGTGAGTAAATCCAAACACGATGAACTGGAGAAGACAGGAGACAGAAATTGATTCAAAAATAGGGTTTCCAAAAACTCACAGGTACGAAGCACAGGAGTCAGGTCTATGGCCTAGGCATACCACAACGGGGTAACACTCTGCCTTGTTCCAGCGGAAAAACAGAACCCTGACATAAAGTAAGTTAAACCAATGGAAATGTATGGTGAAGTTAAGCCATAAGCCTATAATAGAACAGGCGGACTTGACAAAGAATATTGTTCTCTTCTACAACACCTTCAACTTTATGATGACGATGATAATGGGTATACAAATGTCAACCTTCTGGGATGCTTCTGGGCAAATATGTCTATGATTTTGTTGATGTCTAAATGAATGTCCTTGTGGACATACATAAGTAGCAAAGCCACAAACCTTTCTTGTTCCATAGTCGACCTTGGCAAAGTTTTCACTGCTTTAAGGCCCAAGTTAGCACGTTCCACAGAGGCACTCGTAACTGGTATAACTGACAGAAGGTGACAATCATAGAAATGTTTGGGTAGCACTTCATATTTGTTATCCTTAGAATTTCAGGGACAGAGCTGTGTTTTTCCACTGATGACCACTTTGTGTGCCACAACTTCATTTCCTGCTTCAATGTTGATCCTGATGGAAGATCATCTTTATATGATGTAAATATCTCTTTCTCACACTCGTCATTCATCATATGCAAGTTGCTTGGCAATAGATTTAAGCCTTGTATGGCAGCTGAGGACATAACACTAAAGCGAGAGTCAAACTCTGAGATGAGACTGTCCAGAAATGGAACAAAGACTGTACATCTCCAGTACTCCATAGGGTTATCCGAAGGATTGTTGTTTCATTGTTGTCTGTCGTCCACAATGTCTAGGTATTGGGAGGTCATCATCAACACCAGCCAGTTTCCCCATTTCTACCAACGATTCATAAACCTCTTTGAATTCAGCTTTAGCCTTGCATCTTATGTCGCTTAGAGTATCTTTTACAAGTCTGACCTCTTCATATCCAGTGAGGATATCCTGTGATGACCCTTGTAATACCATACTTAGTGACTTGGTGAATCCAAAGACGTACCTTTTGCACTGTAAAGCAGCAATAAAGTTGCCTGAAGTTTTTTTTTCCATTTTCTTTAACTATTGCTTTGGCATCCCACACAGAATCTGCATTCTCTAAAATCACATTATGACAATGGAGAAGAGCCTCATAGAGGTTGTAGAAGTCTTCAAGGCTTGTGTGACACTCAACCCAACGAGTCTCACACATGAGCTTTATCTTCTACTTTACTAATAGTTTTTGTTCTGCTGCAAGCCTTTCTTGGTTAATCTCAGACACTGAAGATTCAAACTGTCACTGCCTCTTTGGTGAATACTTGAAAAAAATACCAACTGAAGCAACAGTTGAAAGCATACATTTGATATCCAGAACAGATGATGACTTTGATAATGCAAGGTTTTATTAGTGACTCGCACAGTGGAAGTACTTAGCTGTTGGGTATTCTTTGCAAAAGTTTGCAGCACAACTATTTACTCTTCATGCCATATTGCCAGCACCATCATAGCCTTGAGCACGGCACAGTTTTGGATCTAGTCCAACTTTCCTTAAAGAGGTCAACAAGTTTGTACATACTGCCTCCCCTGTTATGGAATCACATCCAACAAAATCTATTAACCTTTCAACATGAATGCCATCTTTCACATAGCGAATACACACACCTAGTTGTTCATAGTTTGAAACATCAGTAACTTCATCAGCTATTACAGCATAGTATGGCCCCCATTCCTGATTTAGCACATTGTGCACAATAGTGCTTTGAATATAATATTTTATACAATCAAGCAAATCATTTTGAGATGTTTTAGAAATGTATTTTGCATTTTGACCGCATGAATCCAAGTGATGTTTGAGTAGGCCATCGCCTGCTTCTTGTCTGAAATTGAGAAGTGCGAGAAAGTTGCCTTTGTTTAGACTTTCCGATGATGGGTCATCTCGATGGCCTCTTAGGGCGATACCCTGATGCCCACACAGTTCTATACATTTTATAACTGATGAGAGGAACAGTCTATTGTCTTGAACATGTTTATCCATTTCAGTACTCAACATGTGGTTAATCCCTGTTGACCATTCATTACATCCACGAATGCATGAAACTTTGCATCAGAACTCTGGTGGTATTGCAGTTGCATATGTGTTGTCATTTGTTCATTGAACTTTCTCCAGTTAGTAAATGGCAAGTCTATCAAAATACTAGCCCTCCTACTCTGACTTTGAACAGGAAAAAAAAAATGCATGTGTAACTGTTGTGCCAGTTCAGACGTGACAGAAAGCGGGCATCAATTCGGGACGTAACGGACTGCGTTACCCATGATGCAATGTGGTCAAAATGGCCACCAACTCCCATCACGCAACACGGCAAAATGGCCGCCGATCAAGATAAGGTTGCTATGGTGATGGCTATAAAAGCCGATCACACACGACAACCTTCCTTCTTCCCTGGCTTTTAGCCAACCCGAGGAGACACACACACAGCTGATTCCGTTGGGGTGATTCCCCGCCACGTGTTCGATTACTCGCTGGACCGAGATTTTTTGACGCAACGTTTATTCCCTGCTTCTTATAACAGGAGGTCGACTTAAATAAGTACTTTTAAATTCCCTCTGATCAGAAGACTGAGAGACGCCGGATCTCCCAGTGATCGAAGAGGACCCCGCTTTGTCTGGCCAACAAAGCGACTGTTGAACCCGGAGGAAGAAACGAAGGAGCTTTTTCCCCGTCCCGCTGCAGCCTGCGGACATCCGCGCTCGTCAAGGCGCGTCCAGAAAGCCACTACTCGGAGCGCTCCGGACCAGCCCCGAGGCACCTCAAAGTAACGGGGTCTCCCCTTTTATTTCTGTCTCACCAACAGGGTGTTTAGAAGTGCCCGGGCAGGCGTAGAACTTTGTAGGTGTTGGTTAATGCTTTTATTCCACGACGAAGTTGGAATTATTTTGCTGAACATTTTCTTTGTATGTGCATGCATTTTACAATTGATTTGCTGTGTTGATTTGTGATCCATCAAGAACCCCGCCGTGGGTTACCGCTTTATTTCTTTTCATCTTTTTCCCTGCTTTCCCCCCTCTCTCTTTTCGCGTCTTCTTATCAATTTAATCTTTTTGTCCGAGCTCAAGTCGCGGGCTTTGCTTTAAACTCCCAGTTAGCTGCGCCCCTCGAAGCGAGGCATTATCCCATCAGCGTAAGCGTGGTTACGTCATTAGGACCTCCCCTCATACGTCATCGTAGCAGCCATCTTGGGAGGGTGACGTGATCTGGACTGTAGGGAGCTTAGCTGAACTAGCTTTTGGTAAGACATCAAAGCGTCCAGTGAGATTCCCGAAGCTGTTCTGTCTATCAATGCTGATACGTGAAATGCCGGTGTTTCGAGGGCGATGTTAAACAACTTTGAGTTAAGTTAAGATCTGCTAACCGCTCATTTTAATCCATTGTTTATTTTTGTTTGTTCTTTATTTCCACATATATTTTGCATGTTTTAGTTTAGTAATGAGTAAGAATTCCAAAGTTGTTTGAATCAGAGAATTACTGTAACAGGGAATTGCTTTTGGTTCAATAAAACCAACGACTGTGCAATAGACATTGTTTTGTGTTCAGTCCAATTCACAGTTACATGGTTATTCAGAAATCAGAGCTAACCTCCTTTGGAGTTAACATCTGATATTAATACAGAGACAATATCATTGGATGGTGATAAGGAATAAGGATTTAAACTCTAATTGCAGTTACATTGGGGTTCTCACAGCCTGCTGGATAAACCTGGTCGGTTAACAGTCCGACCTGATCATTTATTCCAGCATAAATGAGTTCATAACAGCAAATTAACTAATGCATTAGTGGCATAAATACTTACAAGCTTATAGCTAACATCACCACCATTTGAACTATATTTGTTATAGCGGAAATTTGAGTTGAATGATTTATTATTTAAATTATAATACCAAATTATAATTAATAATAATAATAAGCATATTCAACCAGCTTATGGCATAACAGTAACCCATGTTAAAACCTGACATAGGTAGGATTAAACAATGTTGATTAAAAGTCTGTAGACAGAAATAACGTCCCTGCCCCTTTAAGAAACCAGCGTCACAGACGCTGCATCTGGGTGACGCTGCAGTGCACAGACTAGAGCGAGAGAGAGAGAGCAGAGGAGGAGTCGGAAGAAAAGAGCGGTGATTAATTAACAGAAAAAGTTAATATTATAGTTGAAAAAACATAATTTACCTGGTCGGGACCGGACAGGGATTTTATGAGAGCCAAATTACATCGGTTTTGGTCGGGTTTTTTTGTTCGGTTGGAAGCTCGGTCGGAGCGAAGATTGGTCTGCGGTGTGCGGTGTGCACGTTCACAGACGGGATTCTAGATGGCGAGCCAGACCTAGACCTTCAATTCATCTTTTCCATCGCATCAAGGAGAGACTCTCTTGCGTGTGGTAATTGCTGCCGGAGCGGTAGGAATATCAGGAACCAGTTCAAATCGAATTGAACAGAACTGAGAACTGTTTGAATTATTATTTTGTTTTTGGACTGAATCAACTGAGACTTTTTGTTGAACTGAACATCTGAACTTGCATTGAGACTTGAATTTGAATTTAAAGTGCCATACTTTGATTTTCATATGTTTGTGTCTCTGAATGTGATTTGAAAGATTGTGGTCCGTTTTGATTTACTTGTGTTTAAAGGTATTTACCTACCTGAAAAAGAATGGATAACGAGTTAACTCAGGAAGAAAAACAGGAATCTTAAAATAGGTGCAACCTAGGAAAAAATAGATTGGTCTAATTAGATTAGTCTTATTAAAACAAACTAGGTAAACTAAAGAGTAAAAAGAAGAGTGGTATACTTTTTTTCCCCCCTTCTCTCTTTTTCCCTCTTATATTTACCTCATTATTAAGAATCTGCAGGGTATTTTTAAGTTCATGTGTTGTATTTTATGTGTGTGTTCTGCATTCAGTAAACTGCCGGCCTTTTCCATAGAAAGAAGCGGTCTCTGGTGTTATTTTTCTTGCTCCCCACTCCTTAGAGCCTAGAACTGGTCCAGTAGCGCAGTTAGTGGTGTGATACGGGTGCTACAATTTTGGCGAGAGCCAGCCAGGAGTGGCTTAAAGCATTTAAAACTAGAAACCAGAGACCGTACAATATCGTTATCAGTATAAAAGAAATGGATGTCGTTCAAACCAGTAGTGTAAAAATCCCTAACTCAGTCATAGTTAGCGGCATGACCAATACAGAAACTGATGATGAACTATATGACTTCCTGAAACAACATGGTTCCATACAGAGGGTAATTCCAGTAGATCTCACTGAACCAGAGTCAGCCAAACAGGTTATCGTAGAGTATGTGTATGGTACAGCCATGCAATCTCTCTTACCTTCATTGCCTTACAGGCTTAGCAATAAGACTAAGACTGATGTCACCTACCACATCAGAGCCTTAGCCAATGTTTACACACCTGTAGCTAGCAAAACAGCTACACAGACTTACCTTTCAGAGTTAAAGGACATTGCAAAACTGACTGGTAAAGACTTTGCAGCTGTCCTCAGAGAAGAGCTCTCCCTCATCAGTGAGACTGTTGATCTAGATCACTCAGAGACCCAAGATGAAGATACAGAGCAGAGCTCACCTGATACCCCAGAACAACATGCCCCTGAATATGCTGCACAGGTAAGCCCCCTGCCCAGTATGGCCCTGCAGCAGCATGTTCAACATCATCGGTCTCCACCATCGACACCATCTAAAGGAAAGACCCAGCCCGCTCTGAAACTTTCTGACGTCAATCCACCTGACATACAAAAAGTGATAGTTGAGCACATAGTAAGAAATGAAGACTCTGCTCTGCAGGTGCACACTCCCTTGAGACTCAGACCCTTCTCTGGGCGTGTCCCACGTCCCAACAGTGAAGTGGATTATGAGACATGGCGCTCCAATGTGGAACTTCTTCTTAAAGATATAACACAGTCCGATCCTTACAAGTCACGAAAGCTTCTTGAAAGTCTCTTATCACCCGCCATTGATATTGTGAAGCACCTGACACCTGACTCTCCTCTTAGTGCGTACTTGGAGATCTTGGACTCTGCTTTCGGCACAGTCGAGGATGGAGACGACCTCTTTGCAAAGTATCTCAACACAATGCAGGATAATGGTGAGAAACCCTCAGCTTATCTACAACGGCTGCAGGTAGCGCTGAGCACCACCCTCAGAAGGGGAGGTGTAACTGCAAGCGACCTTGATCGTCATCTTCTCAGGCAGTTTGTCAGAGGCTGCTGGGATAACATCTTGATAGCTGAACTCCAGCTAGAACAAAAGAAACAGAATCCACCTTCCTTTGCTGAACTTCTCCTGTTACTCCGCACAGCAGAAGATAAACGTTCTTCCAAAGCTTCACGTATGAAACAGCACTTCAATGTTTCAAAACCAAGAGTGTCTTCTCATTATCAAGGTGTTTATATGCAGGGTGAAGAAAACTGCAGCTCATCTCAGCCAGCTCCTGATCACAGGTCTGAAATCCAAGACTTAAAGAAACAAATAGCTGATCTACAGTCCCAACTCACACGTATCACACAGAAAGACAGTAGAAAAGCTAAATCAACTGCCAGACCACTAGCTCCCCAAACGGCTAACACACGTTCCCCAGCTATCACTCACACATCTCAAGGGCTGCAACTCCACAGCCGAGATGCAAACATCAGCACAAGCAATAGACCAAAGCCCTGGTATTGCTTTAGATGTGGAGAGGATGGGCATATTAAGCCTCAGTGTGAAAGTGAGCCGAACCCATCTCTTGTGGCTGAAAAAAGGAAGCAGCTAAAAGAAAAGCAGTCAGCATGGGACAGTCAACATGGCACTTCAAAGCCTGATCCTTTAAACTAGACCCAGTTCCGGTTGTGGGACAAACGGGGACTGGAACACAGGAAAAGTGTCCCAAAAGGAAGCTGCACAGAGCCCATGTGTACTCTCACATACAAAGACAGTCAGTGATTTTGCCAAAAGGTCTGATTGGAGCCAAGTGCACCGCACAAGTGATCATAGCTGACAAAGACTGTAGTTGCTTGTTGGATTCAGGCTCCCAAGTAACAACGATCCCCAACTCCTTCTATCTAGAGAACTTGTCTCACTTACCTCTCAATTCCTTAAATGACCTGCTTGAAGTGGAAGGAGCCAACGGTCAAAGCGTTCCTTACCTTGGCTATGTTGGGGCCACCATCAGATTCCCAAAGAGCTTGCTTGGAGTTGACATCGAGGTACCTACGCTGGTCTTGGTTGTACCTGACATGCGCTCCACGTTGTCATCAGTGCTTATAGGCACTAATACTTTGGATGTTCTCTATGAAAAGTATGCCGAGATTGCACCTCAGAACTTTGAGTCTCTTCCTTATGGCTACAAAGTCGTTTTAAAAACCCTTGAAATCCGGAAAAAACAGTCCATTGATTCCCGCCTGGGAGAAGTGAAGCTTCATAGCAGAGGCCTCGAGACCATTTCAGCTGGACAGACCAAAATCCTTCAAGGATCAGTGAGCTGCAGAACATCTGATTTTGGAAAGTGGGTGTTGGTAGAGTCACCAAAGTCATCGTTGCTGCCTGGTGGCATCCTGGTGACGGATAGCCTGGTAAGTCTACCACCAAAGCTATCCCGCTGTATACCAGTCACGCTCAAAAACGAGTCACAACATGACATCACCCTGTCCCCAAAGACTGTGATAGCAGAGGTACACGCTGTCAAGAGCGTTCAACCAATCAAGACCCCTGACTCAGATTCTCCTACAAAACCTGACCAAAATCCAAATCTCGACTTTGACTTTGCTGATTCTCCTGTACCTAACGAGTGGAAAGAGAGGATAACAGAGAAATTGAGCTCCATGCCAGAGGTGTTTGCAATGCACGAGCTTGACTTTGGCCGCACTGACAGAATCAAACACCATATAACTCTCAGCGACGAGACACCATTCAAACATAGGCCAAGACCTATACATCCGCAGGACATAGAGGCTGTGCGTACCCATCTCCAGCAACTCCTCGATGCAGAAGTCATCCGTGAATTAGAGTCACCTTTCTCCTCGCCGATCGTAGTCGTCAGGAAAAAGGATGGCAGTGTCAGACTCTGCATAGATTACAGAAAATTGAACACACAAACAGTAAAGGATTCATATGCTTTACCTAATCTAGAAGAGTCCTTCTCAGCGTTAACCGGGTCCAAGTGGTTCTCAGTGCTCGACCTCAAATCAGGCTTCTATCAAATAGAGATGGAAGAAGCAGACAAACACAAAACCGCATTCGTCTGCCCTCTAGGATTCTTCGAATTCAACAGGATGCCTCAGGGGATAACCAATGCCCCTAGCACGTTCCAGAGACTTATGGAGCGTTGTATGGGAGAGTTGAACTTGAAGCAAGTCCTAGTTTTTCTGGATGACCTCATCATCTTCTCCTCTACATTGGAGGAGCACGAGGAAAGGTTGATGCACGTGCTCAACCGATTGAAAGAGTTTGGCTTGAAACTGTCACCAGGGAAATGCAAGTTCTACCAAACTTTTGTAAAGTACCTCGGCCACATTGTGTCTGAAAAAGGCATTGAGACCGATCCTGACAAAGTAGCAGCATTAAAAACCTGGCCAAAACCAAACACCTTGAAGGACCTAAGAACCTTCCTGGGGTTCTGCGGTTACTACCGCCGGTTCATTAAGAACTACTCAAAGATCGTGAAGCCACTCAACGAGCTCACTGCTGGCTATCCACCGCTAAGAAAGCACGCTAAAACCACAGTGAACTCTGAGAAGTATTTCAATCCAAAGGACGACTTTGGTGACAGATGGACGCCTGCTTGCCAAACAGCGTTTGACACCATAATCAAAGAGCTGACAACCGCGCCCATCCTCGGGTTTGCTGACCCCAAGCTCCCTTACATTTTACATACAGATGCAAGCACTTCGGGCCTCGGGGCTGCTCTTTACCAGGAGCAACAGGGACAAAAACGTGTCATTGCTTATGCGAGCCGAGGTCTGTCGAAGTGTGAGTCCAGGTATCCTGCTCACAAATTAGAATTTCTTGCCCTTAAGTGGGCAGTAACAGAGAAATTCCAGGATTACCTGTACGGAAACACATTCCTTGCTGTCACAGATAGCAATCCATTAACATATATTCTTACTTCAGCTAAGCTCGATGCCACGAGCTACAGATGGTTGGCTGCTCTGTCAACGTTCGATTTCCAGCTACAGTACAGAGCTGGTAAACAGAATCAGGATGCGGATGGACTGTCCAGACGTCCTCATGGCAGAGTACCTGATGACACATCATCACAAAAAGAGTTGGAGAGGATACAACAATTCACGAAAAGACACTTGTCAGAGGCTGATTATGCACACCTGAATGAAAGCACTATCAAAGCCATCTGTGAGAAGCATTTAGTCCATGAAGTAATCAACAATCACCCTGGGGAAACAACACCCAGCACCACCTTGGTTGTGTCACTTGCCCACCATCCAAAGGCTCTCCCTCAAAGCTTCGAAGAGGAGGATCAGCTTGGTGGCTTACCTGTCATCCCCCCGTTAACGCCAGCTGAACTAAGAGACAAACAAAATGCTGATCCCTGTATTGGTGAAGTCCTCAGGCAAATGGAGTCAGGGGAGAAACCTCCGCCATCCTTGAGGAAAGAACTTCCTGAGCTTGGTCTCTTATTGAGGGAGTGGAACAAACTGGAGGTCTCAAATGGTGTTTTGTATCGCAAGCGACAAGAGGGTGCTCAAACTCGTTACCAGCTTGTGCTCCCTGAAGCCCTGAGATTCGTAATCCTCAAGAGCCTCCACGACGACATGGGCCATATGGGCACAGAGCGCACGCTAGATGTTGTCCGGAAGCGATTCTATTGGCCCAAAATGTCAACTGAGGTGGAAAATAAAGTCAGAACTTGCGACCGTTGCATACGACGTAAGGCCATGCCCGAGAAAGCAGCACCACTCATAAACATCGTGGCCACAAGACCACTCGAACTCGTATGCATGGATTTTCTCAGTGTGGAGCCGGACTCAAGTAACACAAAAGACATTCTGGTCATTACCGACCATTTTATGAAATATGCAGTGGCAATCCCCACCCCAAATCAGAAAGCCAGGACAGTGGCCAAAGTCCTATGGGACCAGTTTTTCATCCATTATGGCATTCCTGAAAGACTCCACAGTGACCAAGGTCCCGACTTTGACTCCCGAACAATAAAAGAACTGTGTGAGCTCATTGGCACTCAAAAGATAAGAACCACACCTTATCATCCGAGAGGGAACCCTGTAGAGCGCTTCAACAGGACCCTGCTCAACATGTTGGGAACCCTTGAAAACAAGAAGAAGAGTCACTGGCGGGAGTATGTCAAGCCGTTAGTATACGCTTATAATTGTACTAAGAATGAGACGACCGGCTTTACCCCTTACGAGTTAATGTTCGGACGTCAGCCAAGATTGCCAGTTGACCTAGCCTTTGGCCTACCAGTCAATCATCAGCCAGGCTCTCACTCGCAATATGTCCGCGACTTGAAATCTCAACTTGAAGACAGTTATAGAGTAGCAACTGAGAATGCTAAAAAGACAGCCGATCGAAACAAAGCAAGGTTTGACAAGCATGTTGTTGACTCCACCTTGGAAGAAGGCGACAGAGTCTTGGTTCGAAATGTCCGTCTCAGAGGCAAGCACAAGTTAGCTGACAGGTGGGAGTCCGACGTGTATGTTGTCCTGAGACAGTCCGGAGACGTCCCAGTGTACGTTGTGAAACCTGAGACAAGAGATGGTCCAAAAAGAACTCTTCATCGTGACCTCCTACTGCCATGTGGCTTCCTTCCTGTGACCCTGGCCGAAGGTGAAACTAACTCGTCAAAGTCAGTAAGGCGACCAAGAACTCGACAACATTCTAAAAATGACACCTTAAATAGAGCTGATGGAGATGAATCCCAATCTGATTCTGATGAATATCATTATCACAGAAACCTAAGAGTGGAAACACTAGGCTTCAACCTGACTCCCGGACCTATGGAATACTTACCTGAAAGGATTGAACCAGAACCTGACTTGACTGCTGTTGAGCAAAATCCTTCAGACGTAGCAGAAGCTTTCCCTGAGGATCCTCCAGTAGAAATTTATGACCTAGACTTGCCTGATTCTGAAGAGAAAGACTTGCCTGATTCTGAAGAGAAAGACTTGCCTGATTCTGAAGAGAGAAACTCAATCGCTGAACAAGAAATTGGAAACCTACCTGAGGAAGATCTGGATAATGTCCATCCTCCTACTCAACCTGCTCAGGAGAGCGAAGAAAACACAAGTGATCTGGGTCAAACAGACAACCAAAATGAAAGTGACTGTTCGGGAAGACCTGTCAGGGACAGAAAAGCGACTAAAAGACTGACTTATCCAGAGCTAGGAAACCCGTTGATTACAATAGTTCAGTCTTTATTTCAAACTTTGAGTGATGTGTTTACAGACTCTCTTGAAGAACCTAGCCTTCCAAGAACCCCTAGAGTTATGACAGCATAGATTCAACATGCACAGGGACGTGCATTAGGTAAAGAGGGGAGGATGTAACCCATGTTAAAACCTGACATAGGTAGGATTAAACAAAGTTGATTAAAAGTCTGTAGACAGAAATAATGTCCCTGCCCCTTTAAGAAACCAGCGTCACAGACGCTGCATCTGGGTGACGCTGCAGTGCACAGACTAGAGCGAGAGAGAGAGAGCAGAGGAGGAGTCGGAGGAAAAGAGCGGTGATTAATTAACAGAAAAAGTTAATATTATAGTTGAAAAAACATAATTTACCTGGTCGGGACCGGACAGGGATTTTATGAGAGCCAAATTACATCGGTTTTTGTCGGGTTTTTTTGTTCGGTTGGAAGCTCGGTCGGAGCGAAGATTGGTCTGCGGTGTGCGGTGTGCACGTTCACAGACGGGATTCTAGATGGCGAGCCAGACCTAGACCTTCAATTCATCTTTTCCATCGCATCAAGGAGAGACTCTCTTGCGTGTGGTAATTGCTGCCGGAGCGGTAGGAATATCAGGAACCAGTTCAAATCGAATTGAACAGAACTGAGAACTGTTTGAATTATTATTTTGTTTTTGGACTGAATCAACTGAGACTTTTTGTTGAACTGAACATCTGAACTTGCATTGAGACTTGAATTTGAATTTAAAGTGCCATACTTTGATTTTCATATGTTTGTGTCTCTGAATGTGATTTGAAAGATTGTGGTCCGTTTTGATTTACTTGTGTTTGAAGGTATTTACCTACCTGAAAAAGAATGGATAACGAGTTAACTCAGGAAGAAAAACAGGAATCTTAAAATAGGTGCAACCTAGGAAAAAATAGATTGGTCTAATTAGATTAGTCTTATTAAAACAAACTAGGTAAACTAAAGAGTAAAAAGAAGAGTGGTATAATTTTTTTTTTCCCCTTCTCTCTTTTTCCCTCTTATATTTACCTCATTATTAAGAATCTGCAGGGTATTTTTAAGTTCATGTGTTGTATTTTATGTGTGTGTTCTGCATTCAGTAAACTGCCGGCCTTTTCCATAGAAAGAAGCGGTCTCTGGTGTTATTTTTCTTGCTCCCCACTCCTTAGAGCCTAGAACTGGTCCAGTAGCGCAGTTAGTGGTGTGATACGGGTGCTACACATGGCAAACAGTACACCCCATCTTCCTGGGCAGACTATGATAAGAAGTCATACTTGTCGAGCCAGTCCCTCTGGCATGTTCTTTTGGTCACCCCATCGGCTCCTCAGTTGTCTTTAAATTATTTGGCCGGGAAATTGAAAGACTTGGGTGGTTTTCTGGTCAAGTTGAAATTTTCCGGGTCGTCCATTTGACTAATTCGGTGCCTTGGCTTTTGATATATCTGTAATAAGACTTATAGTTTAATTGTCAATTTTGTATGGTTTCTGGTGGAGTTGTAAATCTGCCTACGTGAAGCTTTTGTATAGTCTTATTTTATAATTTTTATAAAATTTAAGATTTCTAAATTAAGCAATAAAATAAATCGTGTAAGATAAAAAAAATGAGTTGTTTCAACATTTAAAAAACTACAACTATTACTAACCTATGTGCCAGGTTCAAATACCTACAATATTTATTAAATAACAAAAAGAAGAGAGACCATCCATCCATCGATCGTCTTCCGTTTATCCGGGGTCGGGTCCAGGGGCAGGGATGCCCAGACGTCCCTCTCCCCAACCACTTGGCCAGCTCCTCCAGGGAAACCCCACGGCGTTCCCAGGCCAACCGAGAAACATAGTCCCTCCAGAGTGTAACCCTAGTTAGGAAGATTTAGTATTTATAAATTGGTATTTTATATATATATATATATATATATATATATATATATATATATATATATATATATATAGAGAGAGAGAGAGAGAGAGAGAGAGAGAGAGAGAGAGAGAGAGAGAGAGAGAGAGAGAGATCTAAATACAAGCAGTTTTAGAAAGTGCCATTTTGACCAACACTCCTCACCAGTTGGTGGCGGTAATGCGCACTGAAAAGAGGTTTGCCAACCACCAATAAACTCAAGAAGAAGAAGAAGAAGACAACGGCCGTTTCTCAATATGCGTTCTTGAGCGTTCTCGTGTGCTCGTGTGCTCGTGACACGTCATCAGCCTCAGCCCGAGCACTGTTCCAATGCTGAGAACGCCAAATCGAGAACGCGCCGAATTCCCCGGATGTTGTTCTCGCCCGCCCTCTTTATCGAGCATGCATCAGAGCAGACTTGTGCGTTCTTCAGACTGACCGCTTGCCCAGAATGCACCGCGGCCGCAGCTTGATTTGAGACAGCGCAAACAGAGCTCACAGCGGTAAGTTAAAAAATTCCCTTTTCTGCTGCTGTTGTTGTTCAAAAGTATGTTTTAAGATCGTTTGAGGCGAGAATATTATACTTTTAAGCTTCCCTATGTGGCCTGTTTACAGAGTTAGTGAGTAATTTAAAAAAAGTAGTGTGCATAATACCGCTGGTTATGATTTATTTGTTTTGTGTTTATCTGACTGACGTGTGTTACTTCATTAACTCAATACTTGCTGGAATAAATTGTAAATGTCTCCCTAGGACGGCAGCAGCATATAAAATAAATAAATAAATACATTCCAAAAATGTTTTTCCTATCTAAGTGAGTTTCTTCTGAGTCAGGACACGAATAATTGAGAGGAGAAAGTGGGAAAGAAAATAATAGTAATAATAGTATATGAAAAAACAGACATTTATTTTATACAAATGTTTTATCTTTGGAACAGAATGAAGGTGTAATATATTCAACAAATTATTAACAGTTACTAACATGGTTTAAAACAACGAAATAACTCATTAAGATCTTATACAAACAGACAATGCCTATAAACTTACAATTAAAAATAGTTGGTGGAATGGAAATTAATTTGCGCATTATTTTATGTATTTTTCCAGGTGGTGAAAACAAAAGAAATGAAGCAGCATGTGAACAAGACTCCAACTGATCTACATTAGGTCAGGTGTAGTCATGTTCACTTAAACATGCAGCCAGCTGGAGCAGCTCCCTGTCTTCAGCAAACGTCAGGCGGACCTCCAGCACCCTTAAGAAGATGGAACGCCACCGTGTCTTCAGACCACCAAAGACACGCTCAATGATGTTTATCAGCCTTGGCGTGGTGCCTGTTGTAGCGTGCCTCCACTTGACCTGTACCAAATATAAAATTAACTTGTAATTTAGGTAATATGCTAATCTGTCTTAATCTTCTATCCAATTAATATCATCTATCAATTGTGTGTCATTGCTAGCTCTATTTAAGGACAAGAAGGTAAGAGATCTTACTGGCAAGCTGTTTCCCTATAGGATGCACCACAGGCCAGCCAGTAGAGGGTCACCAGCACCTCTATCTCCTGTGGCCATCCATGGACCTTCTGGATGGGCAGCAGTTGAAGGAGGAGGACGATGGTGGCCCTTCTTAGCCTGAAGGCTGGTTTCAGGTCCCCTTCATTAAAAAATATTTGGAGGATTGGCACAGAAGTGTTTATCCTCACATATTCTGTTTCTGTTTCTTCCTGTAAATAAAAAATGCCAAATGTTAATTGTTTTTTGTCACGTTTTCTATGCATAAAACTATACCTGTTTAACATGCAGATTATTATAGTTCTCAAGAAAGAAAAGATAAAATGTATAGTGTTGTAAAACTAGTCAAGTATAGTAAATGTAACAAATGGCTTCCCTTCTCTGGTATTTTTACCATTTCACTGAAAAAATGGGCAGAACTAACTGCACATAATTTATAGATTAATCACTGTAAAGGTGGACAGACATAAAAATGTTTTTTTTTTTTCCTTTCTTAATGATCAATGCTGTGAAGGTTAGGAGGTGCAATAAAGTAGCTTAACCCTACTGTTATTAATGTTAAAACTGGGTCTTCATTTTTATTGATATAGGAAAAATAGTCACAATTTCAACCTGATCACGTTTTTAATATTTTCATCAATGTCTTTTTAAAGATAAAAGTAGGAAACAGGCTGTCAATCTTAAAATGCCTACCAGTTGGCAATAGATGGGTGAGCAAAGCCTGCCTTCTGAGCCTCCTCTGCTGCATCAATCTTCTCCTTGCTCGGATTTGCCTCCTCAACTGCATCACCTCCTCTTCAGCCTGCTGGTAAAGCTGACCAACAACCGAAGCAACAGCAATATTGCTCGTATCGCTCATTTTACTTCTACAAAGTGCTGATTTTTAAAGAAGATTCAATCGCCTCTGCAACTACAACAATTACAACTCCCCACAAAGAAATTCCCGCTGTTGCTGGTTTTATACCCACAGTTCTGTAATTATTTTAGATATTTTTTATACTTTTTAGAAATTAATTTAAATAAAAAACGTTTTCAATAAGATATGATGGTGTAGTGTATAAATAGTTTTGAACGTTAAAGGAATGCTCAAGCGCTGTGGGTGTGATGACGTCACGAGTATACTTCTGTTCCAATGCACAATACGTGCTGCGTGCTCGCGTTCTCGTCAAGTCCGATCTTCCTGTGTTCTTACCGAGAACAGACTTGACGAGAACGCGAGTACGGACTCGCGTTCTCGTGAATTGAGAAACGGCCAACAACACTGGCACCATAGGCATAATATAAGAATAGACCTCGCATTGACTGTCGCGGCGCAGGAATTACGGTCGCCATCTTGGGGCGGTCGACCTGCTACCCTAACCTGCGGATTCAAGCTGAACACACTAATGATGCCTCAGCACTGTGTGGTGTATTTTTTATTAAATCGATGGACTACTGATGTCAGGGCTCGAGGGATAACTTTTCACAAGTAAGATTAAAAGATATTGTTTATATTATAATGTGATTTTTCTAATATTAGAAAGAGAGATACAGGTCTACATGTCCAAGTTTTTGTGACTTAGTCTCTCCAAAATTGCATCTACTCCGTGAAGGCATCAGAGCTTTAGACATTGGTGAATAATGTATATATATATATATATATTATTCGCTAATGTCTAACACAGCTCTGATGCCTTCACAGAGCAGCTGCAATACATATATATTTATCTATCGATCTATGTAGATAGATTGATAGATAGAAGAATGAGCTGAGCTCCTCCAAGCTGGTCTGATCTGAGCTGCTCCCAGCTGGGGTTGATGATCTGGTGCCTGGGCTGGAGCGGAGTTTGGGCTTGCGCTGTCAGGTGAGGAAGCTTGCTGACATCAGTCTGGCCAGCTGCCTCTACTTCCAATCAGCACCAATTAGAAGCTCTTCTTCTTCTTCTTCTTCTTTTTGTTTTATGGCGGTTGGCAAACAACTTTCAGGTGCATTACCGCCACCTTCTGGACTGGAGTATGAACCAGATGTCTAATCCCTATAATCTCCCTATTAGACCTGTTTTCCTAAGAAACCTAAACACAGATTTAAAAACCACATCTCCAGAAGATTTTTGTAGCAGATCTCTAATATTTAATTTAACTTTATTCCTATTTAACTCTTAGAAGCTCTACACAGGGACTCAGAGGAAACTCTCTCTCTCTCTCTCTCTCTCTCTCTCTCTCTCTCTCTCTCTCTCTCTCTCTCTCTCTCTCTCTCTCTATCTATCTATCTATCTATCTATCTATCTATCTATATATCTATATATATATATATATATATATATATATATATATATATATATATATATACAGCAACTGTGTTTTTGTATATAGTAATAACAAATACTTATTAAAGTGTATGAGTGGCTGTGTTTTGCAGCATACATAAATTCTGTCAGAATATTATATTACTTTTAACCACACTAAGAATATTTAAATGCACTCAACCATTTGTTATAATAGCTATAGCTTTAAAGTAAAAAAAAAAAAAACAACAACGTGAGAATTAGTTCAATTATCAGCGAGTACAGTTGACTAAAATTGCTTCTGCACCTGGTTAACACATTACACTGAACTGAGTTGTCGACCGCCCCAAGATGGTCCCCCTAAATCTCGTCAGCGCCTATAGGAGAGAGCGGTCGATGCGGGGTCTACTCTATATATGTCTATGTATCCAAGAGCCAACCTCAAACTAACTTCACTGCGGTGAGATCTCTTCCGCTTTATCCAGCTACCATAGTTCTCGCAACAAGTTTGCCAGTTCGGATCTCAGGGCGAAACGGGGACTGGTTGGACAAACGCAGAGGCGACTGCGTTACAGCCGTGACGCACCAAGTTACGTCGGTATGCTATGGTTTCACTGTAGATGTCTCGGCATGGTGTTTGAATGTTTGAATTCGGAGTCGCCTTCTGTTCTGGGGAAGGGTTACTTGTTGGTATCTGGCTAACTCGCTCATAAAAACAAAAACAAAAAAAAACATTACATCACGCTTTCATAACCGGTTCCTGATCTAAGATTGCTTGATCTAAATGTTATGCTTTTGTTTGTTTAAATATCGAGTTTTGGTTTATTTTTAACCAAACAAAACAACGCTGCTCTGTCTAAGCAGATGCATATTCAACACAATTTAGCAGTGGCGGCTCTGTACTGCGGTCAAGTGAGCCGCCACTTCGAAAAAGAGCCAGCCCTCACTTGTTTTTGTGAGGGTAACGCAAACACTAAACATTAATGTAGTGACAGCTGAGACTACTTTTCAAAATGGAAGCAATATGTTTGGGGCGTATCCAGGGCTGGATTTAGGAGGATGGGGGCCCCTGGGCTGGAGTCAGGATGGGGGCCCCTGGGCTAGAGTATATATATATATATATATATGCCCTCTGAAGGATTTTTTACAGCCCCCGGTTCTCAATAAAAGCAGAGGTGGGTGCAAATGAACAATTTTCATCTTCTAGTCCAAGGTTTTTACAGAGAACATCTTGAAAAATATGAAGAACAAAATACAGATTTCAATTTATTAATGACACTTTTGCATTCAACTTCTTTGTAGGAACTCGAACCACAAACACAACCTACATTTACTCAAACCAAATAAGAAAACAATACTCAACCCTGAAAAGTTTGAAACTTTGAGCCTGTCTTATAATGCAGACATGCACAATCTTTGTTTTGTATCTACACTCATTTAAATTTTTACTTTCATTTAGCAGATAAACTTTAAAAAAGACCAAGTTTGTTTTCAAAATTATTTTACAGCCCCAAAGTTGTTTTAACGTAATATTAACCCCAGTGTTGTAGTCAAGTCACTATGCCTCGAGTCCGAGTCCAGGTTCGAGTCACCAGTGTTCAAGTCCGAGTCAAGTCCAAGTCATTAAAAAAAAAATCCGAGTCGAGTCCGAGTCGAGTCCACTACTCATCCGAGTCAAGTCCGAGTCGAGTCACTATTGACGTGTGATGTATGACATGAAGCAGTAACATTCCATTGCACTAACTCTTTCGCTGTAGTTACCCTTGGTTTTACTCGGTAAAACTACCGCTTTTTCCAAGTCTAAGACGTCTCCTAACCACGGTTTTTAAACATTGTTGTTATGGAACGCGCAACAGCGACTCGAGGTACGTTGATAGGCCGCATATGAAGGATGTTAAAGCCGCAAGCGGCGTCGATCGGCCCTCGCAGCCAAGCGCACTCCGGCCTATTGGCCACCGCCGCGGTGCCGGCCGGCGGGCGGGGTTCGCACACCGCCGACCGCCCGCCACCGCAGATGCTGTTACGCATTTTCCTCGCTCGTCCACCGGGCGATTCCCACAAACGCGTTCGGCAGTGTTCCCCCATGACTCACAACAAATCTGGTGTGGATCGGTCGATGCAGCGAGGAGATACAGCCGTTGGATAATGATAATGCATTTGGCCACCGGGCCGGACTAAATTGTTCGGCGGGCCGGAAAATTTATACCGATTCCTGGACGGTGACTACAAACAGAAAAAAAACGGCCGATGACGGCATGAACGACGAGCAGGAGAAAAACAACGACTTACCTTTCTATCAACTCGGCCCGTCTTTCCGAGCCCTCGACACTGAAGCCATCGTTTGAGCTGAACGTTGGTATGTTGTTCCACAGTTCTACCAGTAAAATGGGCGCATGGACATTCTCTTGTGAAAGTTTAACAGCTGTAAAGTCGGTCATATCCTTGTATCTGTTGCATGTGTAATGGCTGGTTGCTACATGCGCTCTCACTCTGTTTGCCCAACCTTAGCGGCAAGGGGCGTTGCTCATTAGATGGTGACGTCACGTGCGCGGTACGACAGTTAGATATTAAAATCATACACCAAATAATATTCTAATGACATATTAAAATTATAGCCTAATGATATAAAAAAAAGTCGAGTCTTTTTCTCAATTTCCGAGTCAGAATGATCTGAATGTAGGAGTCCGAGTCCAAGTTCGAGTCATCAGTGCTCAAGTCCAAGTCAAGTCACGAGTCTCTAAATTTAGCTAATGACTCGGACTCGAGTTCGAGTCTCGGACTCGAGTACTACAACACTGATTAACCCTCATGCCAAAAAGTTTGGACACCACTCCCCTAACCAGTAACACCAAGCCCTTTCAGTAATGAGTGAAAGGGTTATCAGACATTTAAGCCTTAGTCTGATATGAAATTTGAAAAGTTGCCCACTTTTCTGGATTTTTTTGCTGGAGGTTTCCCTTGACGCTCCTCCTCCCCAATGCGTAAGATGCGTCAAAAGTGGACCAATAACAAGCAAGCATTCAAGACGGACGTTTGCCAGAACAAATGGCGTTCCGCGAGCGAGTTATTTTTAGAACGTGACGTCATATCACGTGGTACAGGTAGGGCAAATAGGCGTTTTCCTCCACTCTTTCGTTGTACGTTACCCTAGGTTTTACTCAGTAACATACTGCTTTTTCTAAGTCTAAGATGTCTCCTAACCATGGTTTTTAAATGTTGTTGTTATGGAACGTGCAACAGCGACTCCAGGTACGCTGATAGGCCGCATATGAAGGATGTTAAAGCCGCAAGCGGTGTCGATCGGCCCTCGCAGCCAATCGCCGCTGCGGTGCCGGCCGTCGGGCGGGGTTTGCGCACCGCCGGCCGGTGGACCGGCGGGCGGGGTTTGCGCACCGCCGGCCGGCCGGCGAGGATCGCGCACCTCGGCGCCGGCCGGCACCGCAGCGGTGCCAGCTGGCGGGAACTATCCATTCACAAAAATAAAAAACATCCTTCGGGGCCCCCGAAATGCCGGGGCCCCGGGCTGCAGCCCCGGTAAGCCCCTGCTAAAATCCGGCCCAGGGCGTATCGACCCAGTTTATTTTTACACATATTGACTTCTGTTAGTCGAAATATTTTTTACTGCTTTATGTAATTTATTTTTTTTATTATTCAGGTCTCCTGGTGAATATGGAAATATATATTTTCATCAACCTCTTTAAAACAACTTTTCCCCCAGGTGACTACTTTCACTTACAGATGACAGATGGTGATCTCCAGATCTTATGCATCAAAGTCCATCTACATGATATGGAGTTTCAAAATAAAAGCCTCTCAAAATCTCTAAAGGTCACTTTGACCTTAGTTGCAGTCAATGTTGCAACTAAACCGTATATTTTCAGTCGATGCTGTCACCTCAGCATGACAGTAAAACATCTCCAGATGTTGCTCAACAAATTTCAGCCACATCTGATGTCGAATTTCAAAACTAAAAGCCACTCAATCTCTCTTTATAGTCCGTGGGCCAGAATCTGTAGGACGCTTCCTTAAGAAGTTTCGTATGAACTGTCAGGGGGTAACTTTCTTCCACCGGGAAAAGTTGCTACACATAGCAGTGATCTCAAAACACCAATGTTCCCACGTTTTCACTTGCACATTAATAAGTTATAGCTGATAAAAAATCTAAACTGTCGCGCTCCGGTCCTCGAGGTCACGTGATTCGATTTTTGCTGCTCAGCCAATCAGATCGCTGTATTGTCAGCTGAGCGAGTTTACCACGTCATCATGGCTGCGCCCGTAAGATGTTTGTATGCATCTGTTTCCAGACGAAGAAAGCCCAATAATAGCATTTTCTGGTGCCAGTTGGCAGAGATCTTGATGGCAAGAAAAAATAAATAGCCCAGACCATCCGTCCATCATCCATTTTCTAACACACTTATCCCTGCGTTCGCGAGGTGCCGGTCCCTATCTCCAGCTTTCAATGGGAGCTGTGCCAATTTCAGAGAATTACATTTTCACCCAATATTTCATTTCCCTTTGGCTTTAAAAAACGATTTTTTCATTTAAATCATTAGCCAGATTAATTTATTCAGCATATATCTTAAATATACCAAATACAATATTTCATTTCCCTTTGGCTTTAATAAACGATTTTTTCATTTAAATCAATAGCCAGATTAATTTATCCAGCATATATCTTAAATATACCAAATAGTACAATAAAACAATCAAATTCATAACAATCTCTTTAATCTTACATATGAAAAGTTATCCCTCGAGCCCTGACGTCAATAGTCCGTCGATTTAAACAAAAATACGCCGCACAGTGCTGGGGTATCGTTAGTGTGTTCAGCTTGAATCAGCAGGTTAGGGTAGCAGGTCGACCGCCCCAAGATGGCGGCCGTATTCAAATTCATCACAATCTCTTTAATCTTACATATGAAAAGTTATCCCTCGAGCCCTGACGTCAATAGTCCGTCGATTTAAACAAAAATACGCCGCACAGTGCCGGGGTATGGTTAGTGTGTTCAGCTTGAATCAGCAGGTTAGGGTAGTAGGTCGACCGCCCCAAGATGGCGGCCGTATTCAAATTCATCACAATCTCTTTAATTTTACATATGAAAAGTTATCCCTCGAGCCCTGACGTCAATAGTCCGTCGATTTAAACAAAAATACGCCGCACAGTGCCGGGGTATGGTTAGTGTGCTCAGTTTGAATCAGCAGGTTAGGGTAGCAGGTGGACCGCCCCAAGATGGCGGCCGTAATTCGAGGGGCGCTGTGTATTATTCAGAGCAGACAAGCAGTACTCTTTCAGTTCCGGGTCAGAGGTGAACTCCTCCATCTTGTGGCTTGCTGTGCTGTGCTGCCGTTTTTCCTAAATTACTGAAGGATATTGTTGAATGAAGTCCAATTTACCCAGACGAAGGGTGTTCCATTGGGTGTTTTCCTTGCAACTACGTGACGGTGAGTCGTTTATTTAATGTCGGTTTTATATTATGGTAGAAATGCGGTGGCTAGGCTACACGGCACTGAGGGATGGAAGAGCTGCATGAAGCTGACACCCCACCCACAGAAAAAACTCCGTTAAATAGACGGAATGGTTAGTGCTTCGCTTGTGCAGGTTTGTGCCGTTAAAATTAGCGTTTGTGCTGTTTTGGTTTTGAAGATATTAAAGAATATTTGTTAAGGTCATCCAGAATTCACCATCTCCCCATATTGCTTCGAATCCGATCAAACTGGGCTACTTTTTTTAGTGCTTCGTTTGTGCAGGTTTGTGCCGTTAAAATTATCGTTTGTGCTGCTTTTGGTTTCGGAGATATTATGAATTTTAATTTCAACCGATAACGTCATCCCAGCCCGCCGCTTCAAAATAAAGTGCTACGGTAAATCATATGTTATTGCCGTCACTGGAAAAAACGTAAGTCTTTTTAATATATTTCTACTGATAAATCAGTAACATTACTATGAAGTTGTGTCATCTACCGAGCCCCCCCCCCCCCCCCCCCCCCCCACAGCATTCTTATAAAATGATTTATATATTCCTGCTTATTGGCAAAGATCTCTGGGGACACATGTTTTTGTTTGTTTTTTTAGTTTCCTGACTGAGGGGAGAGGCTGAAACAGTCTCTGTGCAGGATGGCTGGCGTCCTTAATGATGTTCCTCATTTGTGTAAAAAGATGTGGTCAGATCTACCGTTTGGTCTCAACACTTAACACTCAAGAAAGCAGTTATTAATTTTATATTTTTCTTTTATCATGCAAGTTGTTTTAGCTGCTATTGTAAAATGTGTGTTATATTGTTTTGTACTTTATTCCTGAATAAATATTGCGATTTATTTTGTCTCATTTAAAGAACTTTACTTTAGATAGCAATGTCAAGTGACATTGCCAAAAAAGGCATTTCATTTATTAGAATGTTCAACTGTTTTCATAAAGTCTATTTTTCCTAATCAGAAGGGTTTATTCTTCTTCGAGAGTATAATGTTTATAACATTTTCAAACAATAACTTGGTTATAGTTGATCTTAGTAGTCATAGTTCATTACTCCTCTGAATTAATTAGAATAGCAAACCTTTATTGCTCTACAATAGGGAGATTTGGGGGTGTCTGCACCTAACAAAAGGGCAATTAAAGTATACAGGCTTATATAACGCAGAAAACATACCCAAACTAAAATCAATAACAGAAAAACTGCAAAAAATAAATCACACTGGTCAGCCTATAAAGTATAACAACATTAAAATTCATAATATCTCCGAAACCATAGTAGCACAAACGTTAATTTTAACGGCACAAAGATGCACAAACACAGCACTAAAGAAGTTGACCACTCTGGTTTGCCTTGGCTCCAGCTCAGCACCAGCAAAGGATTAACAATGTAGCGCTTTATTTTGCAGCGGCGACCTGTGGTGACGTCACCGGCCGGAATTAAAACTTATATTATCTGCGAAACCAAAGCAGCATAAACGCTAATTTTAACGGCACAAATTTGCACAAACGAAGCACTAAAGAAGTTGACCAGCTTGGTTGGATTCAAAGCAAAATGATGGGATGGTGAACTCTAGATGAACTTAACAAATATTCTTTAATATCTTCAAAACCAAAACAGCACAAACGCTAATTTTAACGGCACAAATGTGCACAAACCAAGCACTAACCATTCCGTCTATTTAACTGAGTTTTTTCTGTGAGTGGGGTGTCAGCATCTGACACATGGCCTCTGGTGAGCTTTGGTGACATTAAGTATTGGCACCCTTTTTGAGGAACTTCCCAGTACAGGATTTGGACCAAACTAACAGAGTACAATCACCCGGTGATACTGGACACAACCATAGACATATATAAAGAGTAGACCCCGCATCGACCGCTCTCGCCTATAGGCGCTGACGAGATTTAGGGGCGCCATCTTGGGGCGGTCGACAACTCCGCTCAGTCTAATGTGTTAACCAGGTGCAGAATCAATTTTAATCAACTATAACTCGTTTAATGTTGAACTAATTTTCACATTTGTTTAGCTTAAAACTTTAAAACTATAGCTATTATAACAAATGGTCCAGTGCGTTTAAATAATCTTAGTGGGGTTAAAAGTAATAGAATATTCTGACATGATGTATGTATGTTTCAAAACACAGCCACGCACACATTTTTTATAATTTTTTTATTGCTATATAAACAAACGCATTTGTACATGTACATATGTACATATACTTCCCAAAAAGAACCCGTGATGGGCGAAATCTGTAAAGTAGTAACCTTTATTTTTTTTACAATTATTATATACAATTAAATACACTATAGTATATTGAAACCATAGAACAAAACCTTTTTACCGGCCCAAGCATTTGTTTAACAAATGAAAGTACTATATAAACGTTTTTTTTATTATTATTTACAAATAAGCTGTAAAATAATAATTTTAATCAATACGAACTGAAGGCTTCAAATTGCGGAGATCAGCGTGGCCCACCGTGACCCGAGTCATTGGATTAGAACGGGAGAAAATTAAAAATTATTATAAAAAAAATAAAAAGTACAGTAGGACAAATAGTGACTCGTGTGTATTTCACTGCTCTTTTGACTGAGGCGCTGCATCCGTGACTCCGGTCTGTAGCGTTTTTTTCTTCTAAAGCCCGCGGTGCAGGTGAGTTTTTTTTTTTTCGAGAGAAGAACACATTTTTATCGGTAGTTGTCACTCTTTTTTTCAAAAAAGATTCTTATAAACCGACACGCCACCTGATGAGAACTGTAATGAACGGCTCATCAATGCAAATCCGTGAAGCAGCGAGACCGTGAAAGGTGAACCGCAATATAGCGAGGGTTCACTATATATATATATATATATATATATATATATATATATATATATATATATATATATATATATATATATATATATATATATATATATATATGCTGTTTATTCACTAATGTCTAACAACAACTTTGTATCTCCTAGTATTAGAAAACTTACATTCTGATCAAAAATATAAACAATGTCTTTTCATCTTGCTTGTGAAAAGTTATCCCTCGAGCCCTGACATAAATAATCCCTCGATTTAAACAAAAATGAGCCGCACAGTGCTGAGGCATCATTAGTGTGAGCTTGAATCAGCAGGATTAGGTATCAAGTCGACCGCCCCAAGGTGGCGCCCGTAATTCCTGCGCAGCGACAGTCAATGCGGGGTCTACTCTTATATTATGTCTATGGACACAACCATGTTAGCGGCTAACGCTTAGCATGTTGCTAACCGGAAGTAGCTCTAGGAAGGTCTCACCAACTTCTGCTTCACAGAGTTTGTACTTCCTTTAGTAGTTTGTAATGCCTTTATCATTTTTATTCACATATTTCATTTTTTCATGCTACATTGAAGTATTTAATCATGTTTTAATAACACCAATTTTCCATGCTGCTTGGATGCAGACCTTCTCCTGTCGGCTGGTTTTGACGAAGACAAATCCTTTTCACACTCAGAAGATTTGATTTAAAATCCCCAAGTGATAAAAGCCTACGACCAAGGAACTCGGAAGCTTTGCCTTTGACGGTTACGCGCACCACCAGGCGGGCGCCTTCTTCAACTTCTTCAGAAGTTGAACGTTTCTAGTTATTATTATTATTATTATTATAGTACCGTTAATACAGCCCGAACCGTAGGGTCTACCCCCACATACTATATATCGAAACGTTGGTCTCGACGCCGCGATCAGGGCTTTTTGTACTTGACGCCGTTTCGACTTACATTTGGAACAAAATTCGCAAAAAACGAATTAGAAAACTTAACACAATTGACCTCTCAATAAAGCTCGGCTGAGCACGACACTGGTGTTTTGGTTGAGTGGGTTAGGTGTCGGGCTGCAAAGCAGAAGATCGAAAGTTCGAATCCAAGCTGTGCCAATTTTAGAGAATTACATTTTCACCGACAGTGAAAGTAGACCCCGACAGTCAATGCGGGGTCTACTCTTATATTATGTCTATGGACACAACCATGTTAGCGGCTAACGCTTAGCATGTTGCTAACCGGAAGTAGCTCTAGGAAGGTCTCACCAACTTCTGCTTCACAGAGTTTGTACTTCCTTTAGTAGTTTGTAATGCCTTTATCATTTTTATTCACATATTTCATTTTTTCATGCTACATTGAAGTATTTAATCATGTTTTAATAACACCAATTTTCCATGCTGCTTGGATGCAGACCTTCTCCTGTCGGCTGGTTTTGACGACAGGAGAGGAGACGACAGGAGTTGGCTGTTGGCTCATTAGCAGCCTCATTTGTTGTGGTCTGTTGTCATTCACACAGAACAATAAACCGTGCCAGCCGACATGAGTTTTACAAACGGCAAAGCTTTGTCTTAAGCAGTAACGTGCCTCTACTCCGCGCTGCGTTCTCAGACCAGTGTGATGCGTTCCCGAAAGGGAACGCTGCATTCAGGAGCATGGGACATTTCTAATTTACAATAATATATATTTTTTTACAAGTAACAATTAAATAACTTGAACAACTGGTATAAATGAATGATGATAAAGGAATTTATTTAACATGTTTTGGGACAGTTTGTATTCAGACGTTTTAAGAAAACATTAAAGTATTTTATGTATTGTTTATTAATTTATTTTATATTATACTTAATCTCCTCCTTTTCCTGTATAATCCTGCCTCAAGCATTTCGCTGGCTCTCCTTATTATTGTAAACTTTGTAATGTAACGAGAGTTCAGGGACATCCTACAATCAGGCTTAGGCTACTGGAGGACATCAGGGCCAGTTTTTCTCACTCTACTGATTTCTACTGTTCTCCAGTTTTGCATTGCATTGCATTGAAATGAAAGTCACATTTCCTGCCACAGTTGTTTGCTGCTTCTCCACCGAAGCCAGGCCTGCAAGCTCTCCACCATCAGCCATCACTTATCAGTTACCCTCCTTCACTGCCTTGAATTTTAGTCATACTCAAAAACTGCTAGTTGAAAGAATAATTATTTTCATTATTATTTTCTGTTTAAATATCCAGTCATATTCACTGAATTAGAACATCTTTTTAGAATGTTTTTTAGTCTGAAAATGACAAGTACCTTTTGAAATTAACCTTAATGCAGGTACCAAACTTGTCCTTAAACCACAATAATTGTATTTATTTTACTACTATAATGTACTATTTTAATCTTAAATCTTATTTTTATTAGTTGGGATGGCTGCCAGCACAACACTGCATTATGTCCTCGTGACAGAAATCATCGCTAGAAAAATGCATTATCATCATTCAACAATGATTACTGAAAAAGACGTACTTCGTTCCTGCAGTTCCTAAACTGTCCACGAGTGGCGCTGTGTGAGCAGACAACAAGCAGTACTCTTTGTGAGTTCCGGGTCAGAGGTGAACTCCTCCGTCTTGTGGCTGCTATTGCTTGCTGTGCTGTGCTGTGCTGCCGTTTTTCCTAAATTACTGAAGGATATTGTTGAATCAAGTCCAATTTACCCAAACGAAGGGTGTTCCATTGGGTGTTTTCCTTGCAACTACGTGACGGTGAGTCGTTTATTTAGTGTCGGTTTTATATTATGGTAGAAATGCGGTGGCTAGGCTGCACGCCACTGAGCTATATGCTACATGTAAAAGCCTAACAGCAGCGCGATCTCTCCTCCGCTGCAGGTAAAGAGCCGGGTGAAGCTGACACCCCACCCACAGAAAAAACTCTGTTAAATAGACGGAATGGTTAGTGCTTCGTTTGTGCAGGTTTGTGCCGTTAAAATTAGCGTTTGTGCTGTTTTGGTTTTGAAGATATTAAAGAATATTTGTTAAGGTCATCCAGAATTCACCATCTCCCCATTTTGCTTCGAATCCGATCAAACTGGACTACTTTTTTTAGTGCTTCGTTTGTGCAGGTTTGTGCCGTTAAAATTATCGTTTGTGCTGCTTTGGTTTCGGAGATATTATGAATTTTAATTTCAACCGATGACGTCATCCCAGCCCGCCGCTTCAAAATAAAGTGCTACGGTAAATCATATGTTATTGCCGTCACTGGAAAAAACGTAAGTCTTTTTAATATATTTCTACTGATAAATCAGTAACATTACTATGAAGTTGTGTCATCTACCGAGCCTCCCCCCACCCCACCCCCCCTACAGCATTCTTATAAAATGATTTATATATTCCTGCTTATTGGCAAAGATCTCTTGGGACACATGTTTTTGTTTGTTTTTTTAGTTTCCTGACTGAGGGGAGAGGCTGGAACAGTCTCTGTGCAGGATGGCTGGCGTCCTTAATGATGTTCCTCATTTGTGTAAAAAGATGTGGTCAGATCTACCGTTTGGTCTCAACACTTTTCTCAAGAAAGCAGTTATTAATTTTATATTTTTCTTTTATCATGCAAGTTGTTTTAGCTGCTATTGTAAAATGTGTGTTATATTGTTTTGTACTTTATTCCTGAATAAATATTGCGATTTATTTTGTCTCATTTAAAGAACTTCACTTTAGATAGCAATGTCAAGTGACATTGCCAAAAAAGGCATTTCATTTATTAGAATGTTCAACTGTTTTCATAAAGTCTATTTTTCCTAATCAGAAGGGTTTATTCTTCTTCGAGAGTATAATGTTTATAACATTTTCAAACAATAACTTGGTTATAGTTGATCTTAGTAGTCATAGTTCATTACTCCTCTGAATTAATTAGAATAGCAAACCTTTATTGCTCTACAATAGGGAGATTTGGGGGTGTCTGCACCTAACAAAAGGGCAATTAAAGTATACAGGCTTATATAACGCAGAAAACATACCCAAACTAAAATCAATAAAAGAAAAACTGCAAAAAATAAATCACACTGGTCAGCCTATAAAGTATAACAACACTGTAAGGAACGATCTCCTAAAACGTTCCTTTGTCCACCTAAGCTAAACCTTTAATTAGGCTGAAGGACCATTCCACTTTTTATTGGCTTTATGCATGAAGTGGGAAATATTGTTCAACTATGAATATATTGACTGTGTTATCAGCTGAAAGTATAAAGTATATAGAATTAATTAGAAATGCCTAAAAATATAGACCAATTTGGTTTGTTGTGTATTGAGCTCAGCACAAAATATCAAAAACTTAACGCTCCCCAAAAACTATTGGGCTGCAAATCTTAATGAAAACTTTATTTTATTTTATTCCAAGGCTGTTGTTGCACAAACAAAGCACTGAAAAGGTAGCCCACTGTGGTTTGCTTTGGATCCAGCTCAGCACCAGCAAAGAAAGAAAAACGTAGCACTTTATTTTGAAGCGGCAGTCTGGGATGACGTCATCGGCTGAAATTAAAATTCATAATATCTCCGAAACCATAGTAGCACAAACGTTAATTTTAACGGCACAAAGATGCACAAACACAGCACTAAATAAGTTGACCACTCTGGTTTGCTTTGGCTCTAGCTCAGCACCAGCAAAGGAATAACAATGTAGCGCTTTATTTTGCAGCGGCGACCTGTGGTGACGTCACCGGCCGGAATTAAAACTTATATTATCTGCGAAACCAAAGCAGCATAAACGCTCATTTTAACGGCACAAACCTGCACAAACAAAGCACTAAAGAAGTTGACCAGCTTGGTTGGATTCAAAGCAAAATGCGGGGATGGTGAACTCTAGATGAACTTAACAAATATTCTTTAATATCTTCAAAACCAAAACAGCACAAACGCTAATTTTAACGGCACAAACGTGCACAAACCAAGCACTAACCATTCCGTCTATTTAACTGAGTTTTTTCTGTGAGTGGGGTGTCAGCATCTGACACATGGCCTTTGGTGAGCTTTGGTGACATTAAGTATTGGCACCCTTTTTGAGGAACTTCCCAGTACAGGATTTGGACCAAACTAACAGAGTACAATCACCCGGTGATACTGGACACAACCATGTTAGCAGCTAACGCTTAACATGTTGCTAACCGGAAGTACCTCTAGGAAGGTCTCACCAACTTCTGCTTCACAGAGTTTGTACTTCCTTTAGTAGTTTGTAATGCCTTTATCATTTTTATTCACATATTTCATTTTTTCATGCTACATTGAAGTATTTAATCATGTTTTAATAACACCAATTTTCCATGCTGCTTGGATGCAGACCTTCTCCTGTCGGCTGGTTTTGACGAAGACAAATCCTTTTCACACTCAGAAGATTAGATTTAAAATCCCCAAGTGATAAAAGCCTACGACCAAGGAACTCGGAAGCTTTGCCTTTGACGGTTACGCGCACCACCAGGCGGGCGCCTTCTTCAACTTCTTCAGAAGTTGAACGTTTCTAGTTATTATTATTATTGTTTATTAATATTCCGTCACCGTTAATACAGCCCGAACCGTAGGGTCTACCCCCACATACTATATCGAAACGTTCGTCTCGACGCCGCGATCAGGGCTTTTTGTACTTGACGCCTTTTCGACTTACGGTTGGAACAAAATTCGCAAAAAAACACAGAAAAATGGTCATTTTCCACACTCTACTGTGTCGTCCTTTCACCTATGAACATCGTTTAACTTCCAGTTTGTAAATATATATCTTTGAACTATTCAGAAGTGAAAACGGAATGTGCATATCTTTTATCGTTTTCTCATCACGCCATTTTCAGTTACCATGGTGACAAAATTCTCCAAAAAACACAGAACAACTTTAGCCTACTTGCTCAATTTTCACTCTACGTGCACAAATTATACATCAACACGTAGGTATTTCTGTCTGGATTCAGGAAATGTAACCCTCATTGGTGTAGGTCTTTTAGATTTCTTGCAAATCACCTCAGACCGGCAACAACCCCAAAGTGAAACTTATGCGAAAAAGAACGAACAACTTCAGCCTACTCGCTCAATTTTCACTCTACGTAGACAAATTATACATAAAAACGTAGGTCTTTTTGTCTGGATTCAGAAAATGTAAACATCATTGGTGCAGGACTTATAGGTTTTTTTCATCACGCCATTTTCACCTACCCTGGTGACAAAATTGTCTAAAAAACAACAAACAACTTTAGCCTACTCGCTCAATTTTCGATCTACGTGCACAAGTTATACATCAAAACGTAGGTATTTCTGTCTGGATTCAGGAAATGTAACCCTCATTGGTGTACGATTTATAGATTTTTCGCAAATCACCTCAGACCGGCAACAACCACAAAGTCAAAGTTATGTAAAAAAGACTGAACAACTTCAGCCTACTCGCTCAATTGTCCCTCTACGTAGACAAATTATACATCAAAATGTAGGTCTTTTTGTCTGGATTCAGGAAATGTAACCCTCATTGGTGTACGATTTATAGATTTTTCGCAAATCACCTCAGACCGGCAACAACCCCAAACCCTCCCCAAATTGAGCTGTAGTTGTTGGGATTTTTCCATGCAGCAGAGAGCCAGCCAGGGCCGGTCAAAGCCATAGGCGTACTAAGGGGCCGCTTGGGCCCTCTGGTGTAATGGGGGAGGGCCCTCAAATTTTTTTTTTTTTTTTTTTTTTACAAGTAACAATTCAATAACCTCAGTTATACGCACCACCAGGCGGGCGCCTTCTTCAACTTCTTCAGAAGTTGAACGATTCTAGTTTACTCTGTTCTTAGTTCTGTTATGTTATATAAGAACTTTATTTTGTCTGTAATCGGAGCTTCACAGAGTCACTCTGTTATCTCCGCATCCATTCAGTGTGTATTGCCTGATCTCGCTCAACCTTTTATGTAGAATTCGAGATTTTTTCAACTTCTCGGACCTCTAACCCAGCAAAAAGACGGTCCCCCGTCGAGAACCGCAGTGAGCCGCCACGCTCGAGAAACACCTTTTTCTTAAATTCAACCACACTTTTTCAGTACTGCTCCAAGGCACTCCAAAGCATTAATTTAGCAGATTTAGTTCTACTGAGACTTGGGACACTTAATTTAGACAATTTTTCTAAGCCGAAAATGCAGATTTGATAAAAGGTTCTGTCTACCTTGTTTTGTTGTGGCCAGCCAGTGTCCCTCGTCCTTTCGATCCAATCTGAAGTTCAATTCCGCCTGCCACCCCGAATCCCGGACCGAGCCCCCAAATGTTGAAGCTGTCATGCTTCCCCGGGTTCGTTAATTCATGTACAGGACTTTAAAATAATAACGCAGCCATGGACGCAGAATTCCATTTCACCTTTGCAAAGAGGAGAGATGATACACCTGCCAACTGCGGGCAACAACTCTCACCCTCTCTCCCGCTCTGGCTAGTTTTTATTAAAGTTAGAACATAGATTATACAAGGTCACACAATGAATGACGCAAACATCTTATTGCTATCTTACTCCCTAATAACTATCTTCTCATTGTTTCCTCCAGCTGCATGTGAACCGGAGTTTCTGTTCTTTCCCACTGCCTAGGACTGGCCTTGAAACTCTCTCCTGATACTTTAGCTCGTACACAGCTCATTTAACCTTATCTATTCACATTCTATTGTTCTAACAAACAGACAGGCCTCAAAGCAAATATATTGCACATTAAAAGCATGTTATACCTTCATAAATGTGTACTAAAAAAATAATCAAAGTTAATACATTCCACAGGTTCTCTAAATTCTTCATTGTTAACTCATATTTGTAATTGTCCTAAGGATCCCTATGGGATTCTAATTTTATTTGTACCTCAAATCCATCATCCGTAATGTATAATTGAGCACTGGTTTATCCCATACTCTGTATACTCCTTTTTTACACTTTTTACACACAGTTTTTGATCATTGTAATAAATGTTCACCTCGAACTCTGTATCTAATTTTGTACAAAATTCTGTATTGTTACCATTGCTTTCCATTTGAATTCAGCATGGGTCTCTCTTTTCTTGCGCATCGTTTTTGTTTTTACTCTTAATTGTTTTCTAAGACCTAGATGAGTCATTAACTTTAGTTCAGCTGGCAAAAACACTGGTGTGTACTTGTTCAAACCCATTAACGTTGTGGGTTTGAACAAATCCACAAATCCACAACAAATCCACCCTTGTTCTACAAGGTGGATTTCCTTTTATAGACTGAAGTCCCACAGTTCATCGTTGAATGTTGAACGCCTCGACCCACATTACTCGTTGCTCTCTCCCGTGGTTGAACTGACGTTGGCTGATGCTGTGGTGCCGGCTGTAGGCTGTGAGAGTTCATCTCCGGCCTCGCTGTTGTTAGGTCCACCACTTCTGCCAACATCCACAGGTGAAATGTCATTAATACTAGTCTCATTGCTGCAAGTCGTCTGTTCACACTTTTTTCCAATGTCTGGCTTCACACTGTCTGTCTTTGCACTGTCTGGCTTCACAGTGTCTCTGGCGTGTACTTTAGTACAATGAGTCAAATGGTACCACATTTCACTCCCCTTTGCTTGGACGGCGGTTGCGGTCGCTCGTTTGACCTCAAAGGGTCCATCCCATCTCGAGCCGTTCCATTTTCGCCTGAACACCATCACGTACACCAGGTCTCCTGGTTCGACTGGTCTCTTCACCACCGACTCTGGACAGGAACTTCTGGCTTGTTCCTTACACATAGATAGCTCTATGGATAGCAGTTAGTTGATCCATATATGCTTTCAACTGTTTGTAGCTGTTCAAGTGCCAGGCCTTTGAATAGAAGCCTCCATTAAGGCACTGGCATTGTTCTGCCTGTTGGCATTTCGTGCTTCGGTGCAACTGCATGTGGTAGCTCATTAGCGCAAGCGGCAAAGCATCATTCCAGTTTAGTTTAGTAGAAGCACAGATTTTATTCAGCTTAGCTTTCAAAGTTCCATTGATCCTCTCTACAATACCCTGACTCTGCGGGTGGTAGACTGCTCCAAAATGTTGTTTAATTCCTAGCTTTGACAAAACACCTTTCAACACCTTTTGGATAAGTGCTGAACCATTATCTGAACTAATTTGATATCTGAATTGAATTGAATTAAAAAATTTCTGATGGGATGCCAAATCTCGGAATCGCCTCTCTTGTCAGAAACTTAATCACTGTATCAGCTCCTAATGTCTTTGATGGGACTGCTTCAACCCATCGGCTGAATCGATCAATCACAACGAGCATGTACCTTTTCCCTTGTACTGGCTTTATCATGTCAACATAATCTATCACAAGATGTTTAAAGTGTCCCTCAGGGACCGGAATGTGATCAATCGGTGATTTTATGCCTTTTTGAACATTGTTTTCTGCACATATTTCACATTGGCTCAAGATTTTATCCACCATTGCTTGCATGTAAGGTGACCAATAACCTTGCCTTTTCAACTTCTCCATCACTTTACCTCTACTACAGTGATCCAAACCATGAGCTTCTGAGGTCAACATTGTCAGCAATGCTACTGGTGCAACCAAATGTCCACTTTGTAATCGCCACAAACCACTTTCACTCATTGTCGCACCTCTCTGCGCCCAGAGAGCATGCTCAGTTGCACCTGCCTCCTGCTGCATCAGAATGATGTCTTCTGGTGTCACCATTGGTTCCAAGGTGACCACTGGTGCCAAGATAGCCATCTGGCACTTAGATGCTAGTTTTGCTGCCTCATCTGCGGCGTTGTTCCCCATAATGATTAAATCATTACCTTTATGATGGGCGTTGCATTTAATTATTGCCAGCCTTGATGGCAGCATCATTGATGTGATCAATTCTTTTAACTGTTCTTGATTTAGTACTGGACTGCCATCTGCTCTTTTGAAACCTCTTTGTTTCCAAACAGCAGCAAACAGATAACACACCCCATGGGCGTAAGCCGAGTCTGTGTATATGTTTGCTAATTTTTCTTTTGCTAGTTTGCACGCTTCTGTCAATGCTTTTAGTTCTGCTTTTTGAGCTGAGCATGGTTGCTCGCATTTTTCTGCTTTGACTGTTACAAAATTGTTTCCTGCTTGCTCTACCACGGCATAACCTGCGTGGTTTCCAAGATGATCTCTGAAACGTGACCTGTCAACAAAATAAGTGACTTCCACGTTCATTATCGGAGTTGACTCCAAATCGGATCTTAGTCTTGTGTATTTCATTGTTTCTGCAAGACACTCATGTGGTTCTCCTTCACAGTCTAGAGGTACCATGTCAGCAGGGTTGTTTGTGTCGCACTTTTGCACAGTTACGTCTGGATATGTTAAAAGTGGCATGTACTGTAAACATCTTGCCTGAGTCATCACAAACCTTCCTTGATTTATCAGTTCTGTGATTTTTGTGGTGTAACCCATTGTTATGGTTGAAGCTTTTTCATAAGCGTAGTAGACTGCTGCTAGACCTTGATAACATGGTGGCCAGCCTTGGGCCACATTGTCTAGTTTAGTGCTGTAATAAGCAATGGGGTACCGCGCGCGAGCTATTTTTAGAAACACAACGTCACGATGTCGTCACATCACGTGGTACGCAGTGGGGCAAACTCCGGAAACCCACCGCTGTTTTGCTGTAAAAGAGACGTGCGTTAGCCTAGGTTTTACTCGGTAAACGACTGCTTTTTCCAAATCTAAGACCATGGTTTTTAAACATTGTTGCTATGGAACGTGCAACAGCGACTCGAGTTACGCTGATCGGCCGCATATGAAGGATGTTTTCTTCAAGACTGCCAAGGAGAAATGTGTGCTGGGTACACCGGTGCGGTCGGCCTACACAACAGTTCAACCCGGAAAAAGTTACCAAATTCAAGTACATATGTAGCAAGCATTTTGTTGGAGGAAATGGCACAACCGAAGAACATCCTGACCCAATTCCAGCGACATCAAGTAGTGAACAGGTAAGAGTATTTTGGTGGCCGACATGTTAATAAAGTAGCGCCTGCTACCATGACAGCATATAGGCTATCATGGTAGCAGGCGCTAACATGAAAGCCTGCTACCAGGATAGCTTACTCAAAAACATTTCAAATGAGACAAACATTAAACATATACCCATTCCTGGACGGTGATTGCAAACAACAACAAAAAAAAAAAAAACGGCCGATGCTGCCATGATCGCCGCGCAGGAAAAAAAACAAAGCTTACCGTTCGATCAACTCAGCCCGTTTTCCATTTTTTTTAAGCCCTCGACACTCAAGCCATCGTTTGAGCTGAAGGTTGGTGTGTTCTTCGACAGTTCGACCAGTAATCCGTGCGCCTGGAACATCTTCTTGGGAAAGTTTAACGGCTGTAAAGTCGGTCATATCGCTGGTTCTGTTGCGCTTGTAATAGCTGGGTTATCCGTGCGTTCTCTCCTGTATGCCCTACCTAAGCGGCAAAAGGGGCGTTGCTCTTGAGACGGTGACGTCACGTGCGCGGTACCCCATTGCTTGCTTTCGTCATCCTACACAGGTTTCTTGCATTGGTACAGCTGACGCGTACATGTTTTTCCTGTTGGCTACATACAGGTAAAATTCTTTTTCGTGGTCTGGCAATGCCAAAGTTGGTGCCATTTACATTTCCTGTTTTAGTGTTTCAAAAGCTATTTTAGCTTCATTCGTCCATTTTAACACTGCTTTCAACGACTGGTTTCCTGTTTCTTTTATGAGTTCTCTAAGCGGTGCTGTTTTTTCCGCATAGTTTTCAATCTAGTCTGCATTGAATCCTGTCATTCCCAAAAATGTCATCATTATGCTTGGAGCTTTGCTGACACCTTCCAGTTGAGATGGTGAAATGCCAACTGTTCCTTGTGATATTTGTCTTCCTAGGTAATCTACCTGTGGTTGACAATACTGTAGTTTTTGTTTGGAGACCTTGTGTCCTCCCTCTGCTAATTTTTGTAGAACTTTGAGTCCTGATGACAGTCATTTAGTGTGTTTCCGCAGATTAATAAATCATCCACATACTGTAACACAGTACCAGTTAAATCGAGTCCTTCCAAATTTTTTAGCACCTGATTAAAAATGTGCGGGCTGAGTTTAAACCCTTGAGGCAATCGGGTATAACTGAGTTTTTTATCTCTGTAGGTAAATGCGAATAAATGTTGTGACTCTTCTATTAACGGAATGCTGAAAAATGCTGAACAGAGATCGATCACGGTGAAAAATCGAGCTTCAGTTGGTATTGAATTTAAAAGAGTGTTCGGATTTGGCACGTCCTATTCTGCATCTACTATTATTTTGTTTATTTCTCTTAAGTCATGAACAAGACGGTATTTGTTTTTGTCTGCTTTCAGAACTGGAAAAATTGGAGTGTTGCATTGACTTTCTACTTACACCAGCACACCTGCTTGCTTCAATTCATAAATGGTTTTCTGAATGCCTTGTTCTGCTTCTGGTTTTAATGGGTATTGCGGGCGAAAATGAAACCGTGCATTTGGTTTTATTTGAACTGATACTGGCTCTGCAGATTTTACTAAGCCCACATCTGTGTCATGTTTAGACCATAAGTGCTCAGAGACATGTTTTAGCATGTCCTGCATTAATGGTTGATCTTCAAAAGAGCCATCTTCCTCAGGCTGATCTTTAAGATCAACAGGCACTGTCACAACTTGCTTCACTTAGGATTTTGATCATTGTTCCGTCACTTGATTGTGAAATTAATGGGTTATCTGTTTCTTCCCATGTTGTTTCAGTTGCAAGTTTCATCATTGGTCCCAAATCTTTTGCATGAAATCCTTTATTTACAAACAATGTAATGTGTGGTACTGATTCTGGAACATTGTACCACTCTGAAATGAAATCATTTTGTTTCACATTTGTAATGCCAGTTCAGACGAATGGCATTAATTCGGGACATGACAGACTGCGTTTCCCATGATGCAATGTGGTCAAAATGGCCATCAATTCCCATCATGCAACGCGGCCCAAAATGGCCGCCGCCCTAGCAACCGATAACGTTGTTAGGCAAAGTTGATAAAACTCGTTTGCGCCTCGCAATCGGCCTTCTTTTTCTGGCACACCGCCAACCTAAGAAGACACACAGCTGTACTCCGTGGATTAATTACCCACACGCCACGAGCTCCAGTTTCTCGCTGGACCGAGATTTTTCGAAGCAAACCTTATTCCCTGCTTTGCTGACGCAGGAGGTCGACTAAAATAAGTACTTTTTAATTCCCTCTGATCAAAAGACTGAGAGCCGCCTTATCTCCCAGTGATCTAAAGAGGACCCCGCTTTGTCTGGCCAACAAAGCGACAGTAAGCCCGGAGAAAGAGACAAAGGAGCCTCCTCATTCTGTCCCTGCTGCTGCTCGCTCATGCCTACAACCGCCGCTGCGCAGTCAAGACGCGTTCAGGACGACTCGGAGCGCTCACGGACCCAGCCGGGACACCCCTGATCCACAAGTAACGGGGTTCTCCCCTTTTTATTTCTTTTTCACCCACAGGGAACAGAAGTGCCTGGGCAGGTGTTAGGGACTTAGTTAATGCTTTTTACTCCAAGACGGAGTTGGGTTTTATTTTGCTGAATATTTTCTCTGGATGTGCATGCATTTGTGAAAGCGACTGGCTGTGTTTGATTTTGTGGTTCGTAAAGACCCCGCTGCGGGTCCTGCTATAACTCTTTTCTGAATTCTTCCATCTTTTTCGTCTCTCTCATCGTTTCCATCTTTGCCTCCCGCTTATCAGCAGTTCAATCTCTTTGTTAGAGATCAGTTTGCAGTTTGTTTAGCTGTTTAAACCGGCGCTCCCCCTCTGGCCGAGGTACCACCCCATTAGCGTAAGCGTGGTGACATCATTAGGACCTCCCTTCACGCATCACGCAAATTTGTAGATCATACGTCATCATAGTCGCCATCTTGGGAGGGTTTCGGGTGACTGAAATGTGGTGTTAATCGACCGTGAGCTGGACTTAGATTCGCTAACCGCTCATTTTAATCCATCTTTTTCTTTTTTTGTTTTGTTCTTTTATTTCCACATATATTTTGCATGTGTAGTTTTAGTAATGAGTAAGATTTCCAAGGTTGTTGGATCAGAGAATTACTGTAACAGGGAATTGCTTTTGGTTCAATAAAAACAACTGCGGAATAGAAATTGTTTTGTGTTCAATTCACAGTTGCCTGGTTATTCAGAATTCAGAGCTACACTCCTCTTGGAGTTAACAGCTGATATTAATACAGAGACACTATCATTGGATGGTGATAAGGAATAAGGATTTAAACTCTAATTGCAGTTATATTGGGGTTCTCACAGTCTGCCGGATAAACCTCGTCGGTTAAAATCAGACCAGATCATTTATTCCAGCATAAATGAGTTCATAACAGCTAATTAACTAATGCATTAGTAGTATAAATCCTTACAAGCTTCTAGCTAACATCACCACCATTTGAACTATATTTTGTTATAGCGGAATTTTGAGTTGAATGACTTATTACTTAAATTATAATACCTAATAATAATAATAATAATAATAATAATAATA